>NC_026007.2:73987426-74148698 GCF_000442705.2 Elaeis guineensis | reverse complement strand
TCACCCCATCAAATGGTCAGGCAACTATAGGAAAGAAGGATGACGAGAGGATTGTGATGAGTTCACAGGGCTGTGTGTTAGGTAGACTTTGTAGGTAGCAAGGTTTCAATAAACACCAATATCTCTGAATGACATCTGCTCTATTGCCGCTATCGACCATTATAGCAGAAATTACAATTTTATTTGTCTATATCTGCCTCAATTGAAGATATTAGAAATAAAATAATGATTGTTATAATGATCATTACTTTCTGCTATAGAAAAGAGTCATTATATGCTTAGCTCACTATTCACATACCAAAAGTTATCATTACCAACCAATACAAAGATTTGAACTTAAAATATTATACTATTTAGATGGACAGTAAAACATAAAATAAAGATCATTGTTCCCATTTTGTGGCAATCATCCTCAGAAATTAATGGCCATATATTCATTATTTCTAAAATTCCCATCATTGATTCCTTATATCAATAATATACTTTAGCAGGCGGCCTTTATGACTGTTATAATGGTTTATGGTTGTTCTAAATACACATAACCACCACCAACATAACCCACCTGTCAGCTGCACCAACCTATGCAAACCTTTCCCCAACTTCTCCTTATCTCTTAGTTATCAAGGCTATGTTAAGGAGGAATAAAGTCTCTTACACACTTATATCACCTCTTCTCTGCCAAACAGTCATTCAAGCACACAGAAGCAACCACTTTTTTAGAAGGATGGAATGGGTATTTCAGAAAAATGATACACCATAAACGTTTTACTTCTTTTCCTACTATCTCATTCACCTCACTTAAATCAGGAATAACTTACCCAAAGAAAAAGGTGGAATAATTTAACCTTTCCTTACAGCTCCAACTTACTCCATTTAATGCAACTATTCTGACTTCTTTATTCTGCTTCCGAATACAGCCTAAGAAATTTTGCAGTGCCATATGGTTCATCTCAAGCTACCCAAATTATTACAAGCACCCTATATACGGAAGCATCAAAGACCCCAAATTCAACCATCTTGCCAGGGATGCCAAGACAAAAACATGGATCATGAGGTGGTGCAACTATGTTGTTGTCTTTCCTAAACAAGTCATGAACATAACATTCCAGCCATTCAGGGATTTGCATATTTAATGTCTGCCATATGTATTACAATGGAAATTGATACAGGACCTATCAATTAGATGTCTTTATATTCTCATCCATAGGTACAACTGCAAGAACGATGATGGCTGGTGCATTTATGACTTCTCCAAAATACCTAGAGCAAACAAGTGGGCTCCTACTAGACCCCACTAAAGCACCTTCTCAGCAACATTAACCTATCAAGCTTGTGCTTGGTGGCTCATACGTATCCGCATATTTTTTGTCTATCTTGCCAGTTAGCTCTAAATGAGGATGAGAAAGAAGAATTCTTTTGTTGTATGATATATGCATATTAAAATTCCTGAAGATAGAATTATCTAACTAGCAAATTATAATGTGACTCCATGTCCATACCATCTCATGGTTGCAACTTCGACATCCCATCTTTGTAAAAGAATCTGGCAATCATTATAACTATCAAACCAATCAACTATGATGCCTGCCCAAGAACCCATGGACATTAGCTTGGAGATAATGCATCTTGGTGGACTCGTGCCAACACCACATGATGAATCACTGCCCATTCATGTCAAATTTCAAACTTCAAAAACTCTATCAAACTAAGCATGTTTTAACTCTTTCACATGATAAATAGTTGCTTCTAAAAATCAGCTCCAATTTCAGGATGTTAATATATGCTAGTTATATAACTTGTCTTTAATGTAGAGAAACTTATGCATTGATACATATCAGAATTTTATATAGATGCTCGGATCATCTATAGGGGCCTGTCTTTAATAGAGAGTCACATAACTACTACTAATATTTTGTCTCACCTATCTTTGTGATTATGGGTTCTTATATAAGGAGCTTGGCATGATTATAATAACATATTTTCTATGTTGCTGGTTATCATAAAATTTGTCTTAGAAGCCTATTATATGTTTTTAGGATTCTATGATAATTTTAAATTCAAAATTACGCAGAACTTAGTTTCTAAGGTTTTAAGATCACTTTGTTACATTGATAAAGAAATTCTTAACTGATCAAACATTGCAAACTATACAAAGGAAGTTAAAAAACCAATCAAAATTAATAAATCCATTTTCATCATCTTGCACCAGAGTTAGAATTCCAAGTGCCTTCTTTCCCATGGTTATCATAGGTCGAACTCAAATGTTGGTTGAGCAAAAGCCAGCAAGGCAACCACCTCAAACAATGGCACTATTTTTTACACCTCAAGCTTCCACTAGGACCAAAAATACCTATAAAACCAAGACAGAAGCATTGTTTCAACAGACTAAAGGAAAACAGGTGGCTAGGGAGCCACTTAGCACCTAGGCGCTCTGCAGGCAGATAAGCAGGAACCCAAAGGTCAAGGCTGCCCAAAAAAAAACAGATTGTGACAAACTAATAAATACAAGAAAATGTCTTAAAATACTCATGATCCCACAAATGAAACATAAATAACAAATAAGATGTAGTAAGTCAATGGTAAGTAGTAAGCTCACAACATCCATTACTAATTATAAAACAATCTCACCCTCCATAATCATCATGCAAAATGTTAAAGCAGGTTGTCTAATTGGCCTAGTTGGTCTTTTAAAACAGTGCATAGAAGATAAGTCTTAACAAAAGGCTCCTGTCTTGAACAAGGCCACTTGAGTAGCAATTAATTCTTCGAGTTCCAAGTCTTCTATATCACCACCGAGTCCCTGACCTGTTCAGATTCTAATATCCTCACAGACAGATATTTTTCCTTTCATCTGGAATCTCCAACATATGTACCCATATTAGTTGAACGTTCTCTAATTTCAAACATTTCCACCAAATTTTCCCAAGATCAAACATAATCCTCTCCACCAACCATGAAGGTCACTTGTCCTACCCTTGAAAATGCCTCCTATATTAATAGTATACCATCCAAATATAATCTTCTTTTATGTCACCAACCTACTTAGACACCAGAACACTCTAACAAAACCCAAGGTCTTCCTACTTTGTCCCAAATATCCAACGCCACTTCCAAGTAAAACCTCACCCATAACCAAAACTCCTACAGTATGCTCACATACTGCCATATCCTCTTCTTAACCCACCTTAATGTACCAAATGGAGTTGAATCCCACTTTGTGCTGTCCCTCCATCAACATACTCCTTCCTCAAAGTCAGAGGTGAACCACAAAAGTGGAGTGCTTGAAAATGTAATCCAAAGATCTTTAAAATAAAGATTGGCATCAGAATGATATGTTTTCCTCCATCAAGGATTCCAGAACGAATTCAAAATGAACAAATATGGTAATTTCTCTTTCATTTAACAACTACATCTGCAAAATTTGCTTCCCTATGACATAAAAACCGCTTATGTTTGGTCTATCCCTTGACAAACTCCTTCCTCAAAACCAGAGGTGAATCACCAAAGTGGAGTATTAGAGAAGCTAATCCAAGGATCATTGAAAAAAACTAAAGGTTGGCACCAGAACAGTATGTTTTCCTCCGTCAAGAACAAATTTTAAACAAACAAATATGACCCAGACTTTTTTTTTTTTTCACTTGACAACTACATCTGCAAAATTTGCTTCAATTTGACATACATACAAAGATCTATCCCATCAACTTGGTCCAACAGCATTGATCTGCATACTGTTTAATATTGTCTCAAGTATCACTGAACTCCTAACATTGAGTTTTCCTTGATAAAAGCAGATTACCAGCATTCATTCACCTCCAGAAAATGAAAGAAAATCCTGTTAATGAATTAGAAAGTAGAGACACTAGGTGGCATACTGAAGTGTTAAGCACATGAAATGATAAAAAATGGTAGCTGACAAATTGCCACTGGCATGAACTGAGGGCTCAGAAATTCCCTGTTAATATAGCATAAATATAATAGAAATCAAGAGAGAAGTTGAACAAGAACTTGTTGGATGAATTCAATCTGGCTTAGCCACAGGAATTGCTGAAAGATATTTTACATCTACAAATAGAATCAAACACAAAGTGCAGCAATGAATTGAGCAAATGGAACTGCTAGATGGGGGGCTCTGTCTCCCAAGTTGTCCAGAGTTGGACTGCTAATGTCTCTACCATCCACCGAATTAACAGGAAATTTGTAGAATATTACACTGTTTTGTATTTGGACAACTTTCATGGGCTAGCATTCTGACAATTGCTGGCTAATTGAATATAGATTGTTTACTAGAATCTGACTGTTTTTCAGCACTATTTTAAAGAGAGATCGTTCATTACCAGAATGTAATCTTCTACATCCCTTTAAGAAAAAAGGGCTTGACTACACATATTACATAACATGCTAGGTTGAAGAGAACTTCAAATAATCCCCAGGTGCTCGTCCTCTTTTTAGCACTATTCATTTCAAGGTTTTAAATCCTGGGGGACGAAGTTGTCCCAGTTTTCTCATAGAATTAGATGTACCGCCATCTCACCATATCCCAATACTTAGGATGGGATGTACCAAAATGTCCTGATCGGGATGCTGGGACGATAGTAGGATGGTCCTGTCTTGATACATGGGATGGTTCTCCATCTCAATGTCCGTGGGACGTCACGTCGGGATTGGAATCCTTGGTTCATTTCAGTGCACTAAGAAGGTGTAGTTGCAGTCTACGTTATAACTCCTTAGAACAATCTAACATGAGTAGACAAATTACTTCTCAACAATATGACAAATACTTGTGCCATATCGCCTTGAAAATAATTAGATTTTGTATAAAGACAACCTTTAAAAAAACAAGCTGCATAGAAAAAGCTAGAAAATATTACCGGCAGCAGTAGGTTGAGAGTTCCCATCAGTTCCCAACTTTGTAGAAGATTTATGCCACTTTTGTGTCTGAAAAGGATTTGGTGGACTTCCCCCATCTGAAAGGCCTTCAGTTTCTGTGGTTGCCCCACTCTTAATTTCAGAGCCTGCATTTCCACTATTGTTTTGAGAAAATCGGATCGGGTTCTCCATGATATCCTCTATGTGTGTTCGATTATCCCATCGAAAGCTCCATGAAGGTGAGTGTCTGATGTTCCTATAAGTCGAAACTTCAAACTGACCTCTATTGGGCAATGGCTTGTCTCTTGCAGCAACACAACAGTTGGCGCCCATACTTGCGTATATCAAAAGAAAAAAATGTCCAAAAGAACTAAAGGAAAAAAATTCTCAAGCAACCCCTAATAACAATAATGTTTATTCGGTAAGAAGATGTGATTTTTTTTCACGACCATCGCACCAATGCTCGAAACGAAATCACGATTCCAATACCAAGCTGCCCCTGCACGCAAAAACACGAAACCAAAGTATTATAAATTAATAAAAGAAGTACACAAATAGAAAGCTACCCGGCTGGAAAGTTCCGCTCAAAGCCTTGTTTTCAAAGGGGCAAAAAAAGGGAAACCATCAACTTTAACAAATTCTCGCTAAAACTTTGAATCAAACTTTCCAAATAAACAGAGGTCACACAAGGAAACTGCCCTAAACCACCAAATTATCGGTAAAGAAAGGAAAGAAAGATGATCGCCCAAATCCTCAAAATCCTTTTTTTTTTTTTTTTGGTGCATCTTAAAAATCTTCTTTTAACATACCAAAGACAATTCTCCTAATCATCATCATAAAATAAAATAAATAAAATAAAATA
The DNA here is from genome assembly GCF_000442705.2 of Elaeis guineensis. Classification (NCBI taxonomy): domain Eukaryota; kingdom Viridiplantae; phylum Streptophyta; class Magnoliopsida; order Arecales; family Arecaceae; genus Elaeis; species Elaeis guineensis. The sequence goes on along the minus strand of NC_026007.2, from coordinate 74,142,970 downwards.
AAATAAAAGACAAGCGAACAAGATGGGTTGATGAAATCGGCCGCAAACTTAATTTTTGGAAAAAACGAATTTTTTTAGGCGTTAGATGTGATGTCCTGTACCAAAGTAGAGCACAGCAAAAGCAGCAGGAAAAAGCAAACAGATTACTCTCCCCGAATAAAATTCAATCACTCCTCTCGACCATGGGAGAAGAAAGGAAAACGCTTCCCATAAAGTCAAATCCTTAGAGTCCAAGAGACATATTTTCGTTCAAAGAAGATTTTTCCCTTTTTTCCTCCCTAATTTATTGCATTTATTAGAAACAAACTTATTAAAATCAGTGAGAGACCGGCGGTCAAAGCAGCAGTAAAGTATGTGGAAAATGAAAAAAAAATCTCCAAAATAGAAAACGTAACACTAATAAAACCCTCAGCAGCAAATGCTGTTATGCTTAGCCTATGAAATTTAGTAATAACATTAATAATTCAAAGCTCACATCAATATTTATAACTCATGTGCCCAACGGTTCTTCCGCTGATCTTCGATAAATCACTCAAACCAGAAGAAAACAAATCCAGGAAGGTTAGAACACAATTCAACCCGAGAAATCCCTAAAAACCACAAAATACGAGAAATTGTCACAAAACCATTGACGAATTTAAAATTTTCCATCATAGAATAAAAAACTTCTCAAGAAGAAATTATTCGAATCGAGATGGTAAATTTACTTTAAAAATTTATATCGGAAACAGTACTATCGCAGCTACACTTCCACTGATCCCCTAAAACTCGCTTACAAAACAAAAATAAAAAAAAAAAAGGAAGAAAAAGAACCTATTTAGCTAAAAAATCATGTTCCCTTTGGAAAATAAACCAACTAATGACCTCCTCCGCCATCCCTAAAATCCGAGGAATTCACAAACACTAATTATTCTAAGCTTCTCCACTTTTTCTTAAAAAGATAACGGCCAAAGAACTCCTGGAAGCGACGATATTTTTAGAGTTAGATGCTTAAATTACCTTAAAAAATTTAAAAAAAAAATCCAAACTATCGATATAAGGACGCTCCAAATCGAACCGCGATATGCAATTCGGAACGCGTCAGCTCGATCGGCTCAGAGCTAAAACTTGGTCCGCCGCCACGAAAACCGCCGTCCCCATCGGAATTCGCCAGCACTCTAGTCGGGCGCTAGGGTTTCGGATCTCACCCGCCAAATCCTCCGATCGCCTCAGCTCATCGGCTCAAGCAGAACTCACATAGGAGGATCGACGCTACGCCCCCGATCGAAAAGCCCTCCCGGGTGAGAGTTAGGGTTTCGGCCGCTCGCTTCTCCTTCTACTTCCAGAGTCTCAGAAGAGAGAGAGAGAGAGAGAGAGAGAGAGAAGGGAATGCGGAAAGAGGAGAGAGAGGAAGTGAAAGAGAAGGGGGTTTCTACGTGCGTATATAAAAAAGGCGGTCTCCCTCCGTTAAAAGAACGGGAAGCATGTTAGCTCTACTCACCAGCGGAAAATTTTTGTCCCCCTGCAACGTCCAAGGCGATACACGAAGGGCATTAATAGTCGTGTTTCATCATTAGCATTCGAAGTCTTACGTTTTCAGCATCCAGTTCACTGGAGAACTAAAAGCTTCCAACGGGCAGCGGAGGGAATCCGGTCCGAGTGGAGATGGTCAGTTCCGTTTCAGATTTGCCGTCCGAACGGGCTCGCTTTGGTTGTGATGACTCCACCACGTAGGGTACATTAGTCCGAACGAGCTCTCTTCTTCTTGTACCCCGCATATATTTTTGTATACAGACACAAAACTGCCGTCCACGTTATCCGGAAGGCTAATATAACTGTAGATCCTACAGTCGCATAAATTTGATACGAGCGCGATTGGAGAATAGCTTCGTCATCTAGTGCTATTTTTTTCTTGCGCGGTGGGCAAGGAAGAAAGTGGCAAAGAGATCTGGATCTGGTCACCCCCGTGGTTTCACCTCCCGCTTGCGAGGTCGTCGACGACTTGGGAGAGGGGGTGCTCTGGGTAGACCATATCATTGGATGTGGAAGTGGGAAAGGCATCTTGGGGGGAGACGCGGAGTGGGGAATACGCATTGGTGCGACGCGCCTTTAATAGATGCCACGTGCCTTTGGTAGATGCCACGTTGGACTCTATAAATGCGGTCCGAGATGCCGTCAGTAGGGTGGCAACTTCGAATGCTACCCATTCACCCGACCCGTCAAGTTCACGGGTCGGGTACGGGTACGGGTACGGATCAGTCAATGACGACCTGGCAGGATGTCAGATCGGGTTTTGCTCATAATTGGTGCGTTCTGGGGTTTGCATCAATTGATATCACCATTCTTCGTAGAAACTATATTTTTGGTCTGATGGCATCTAAAAATATGGATCTAAATAATATCTATGGATTAATCTAACTTTATCTTGAAAGAAAGAATTACAAAAATTTATCTTAAAAATGGCACAAAAGGTAAAATTATGATGGGCTCAATTAATTTTCTTCCTCAAAAAATGCTGAGCTTAGTTTATGCTTAAGAATGTATTCTAGTAATGTTTCAGCAAAATGATGACTGTGTTTGCTAAATCTGAAAAAATGCCAAGAAATCTACTTGTATGACATTGGCTTTATTTCAACCATATGGTAATCGGATGATCTTTCTACAGAACAAAAGAAATGACTGATTAAAATGCCAAAGTACTATACATACGATAATTTATAATATAATAATGCAACCAAGCACATGTTGTCTACTCCTTTTTTTTAAGTTTCGTATGATTAAGAAAAATAGTTCTAAAATATTAGGATACAGGTGAGAGTGATTTTACATTTTTTTTAAAAAAAAAATTATGTATGCAATCAATAGACAATCATGACATATCAAAATTTAAGAAACAGTGAAAGTCAAAAGTGAGCCTGGATGCAAACACTGTGAAGTAGCTGACAAGAAAAATTTTATTGCCCAGAATTGCAGGTGCAACAAACTACCTGCAGCCATATGAAGGCAAAAAGTTCACAGACAAGGATCTTTTTGAGTTTTGTTAATTAGTGGTTGGTTAATACACCTTACAAGGCAATTATCAAAGACGGTGGATCCAAAAATTAATCCTTCATCCTCCAATCACTTGGGTGATTTCTTGTCTCCAGAGCAAATGGGAACATCAAATGGGCCACAAAACTTTTATGTTTACCAGCCCATTATTTTTGTCATCAGTGGCGACGCATAGCAATCTTGACGCATCTTAGTTTCCAACTTTTCCTTACATCCATCATTAGAAAAGAAAAAAAAAAAAAAAAACTTTCCACACACTGGAACATCAGCAGGGAAAATCCCATCTTAGTTTGAGACTCCAAGCAAATAAATGGCTAGTGAAGCATCAAGGCCATGGACCCACCTAATTTGTTCCCGTGTTTCTATTTTCCAACCAATAGTCCTGTGACCGATGCGAAGGTCAATGCGTTTCAACACCAAACTCCCAAACACAGCCACACCAGCTTTAGGTCTAACATCATGTTAATAGAATAAAGGTGGAGGATAGGTTGGTTGGAAGATGTTGACAAGTTTAGCTAACCTTATTTTAATCTTGGCGCTTAATTAAATCTTCTAGTTTCTTTCTTCAGAGTTTAGATAAACAACTTAGATGGGGAGATCAAGATTTGGCTCCATTAATCACAAGTAATTATAGTAATATCTTTAATATGAAGGTCATGGTCAACCATAAACCTTTGCCAAACATGTGGCTAAATTCATGGTTTAGAAATGTAGAACCTCAAATCATGCATTTTGTAGCAGCACGTGCCCTTGAATTATTATCCAATTCTTATGAAGGCATGTCTATGGACAAAAAATCTCTCAACTAATTCAGAAAAAGTCCTCCAAATAAAATAATAGTGTTAAACTATTTGTATATCTACTGCAAACTGAAAGGTAAAAGACAAACTGAAACTCCTACTCATGAATAACTAATCAATAGGTCACAAATCACAACAAAGATCTTTCACTTTTTAAAAAAAAAATAATAATAAAAAATAGTCAAAACAAATGGAAGTTCTTGCTATATTCCAAGCATGTGAAAGCTCCATAATATATGTAAAGTTTGTATCATTTGATGGCTGAGGAGGTAAAGAAGAAGAAAAATACTTTAGAATTTGAATGTTTTTTCTGACCACCATTGTTTCTTGCTGCCCTGTTTATGTCCATGCACTTTTGATGCTGACTTGAAAAATAAGCTTGCAAGTTGGTTAGGTGACATTGGTATGGCAATATGCAGCCAGCAGCGCAAATATGCACGACATGTTATCAGTCATGTTCTAGATGAATGACTTGCATTCTCTGCAAGCTTTGAACTAATGGCTTTTGCTTCATTTTAAAATGGCAAAATTTCATTCTCTGCGAGCTTGGAACTAGTGGCTTTCACTTCGTTTTAAAATGGCAAAATTTCATTATTTGCATTCAGGTGAATCTAGCATCGATTCTTACACACATAATTTCTACATCCCAAGATGGAACAAACCCTTTCTCATTCATAATAGCAAAATCAATAAAAGCATTCCCCGGAAGAAAAAAAAGAAGTCCATTTCATGCATGTGATTCATCAGTTAAAATGAATTGCAGGTCTAGACTATCAGATGAATGTCAAAACCCATTTTCATGGAACATATTCAGCCTGGCCTCCCAATAAAAATGCTCTGAAGCTTAAAGGTAATGTTTGAAAATCACAAACAAATAAGAAAGGATACAGGTAGGCTTTACTTTAGCTCTGTCATCCTTCTCCCCGACGGCCTCCTACTCAACGTCCTCCGCCGCTCCCCCCTGAGCTGGGGGTGCTCGTACCGACGAGCGGCGGAGCTGGATGAGACAGTGGTGGGGTGCGAGCTGGATGAGGCGGTGGTGAGGATGTGGTGATAGAGTAGTATAGGCGATCGGAGGGTTGGAGTGCGATGCCGGAGGCACGATGGATGGGAAGTCGTGGGGGTGGGGTGCAGGGACCAATGGGGTGGGCAAGGGTGGCGGCGCGGCTGGGTGAGGATGACAATGGAGGTAGCTATTGGGGGTGCGGGGTGCGAGTTTGCCGGGGGCCAGGAGGCGGTGCGGAAAGGTGGGTGGAGGTGCGAAAGGGGGGGGGGGCGGTGCCGAAGGCGCGACGGGTGGGGTGCCTTTGGGGGGGAGGGAAGTGTCGGGGTGTGGCATGCTGGAGAAGGAGAAGAAAGGAAAAAAATAAAAAAATAAAAATAAAAATAATAAAAAAAATAAGTATTAAAATAATTTTTATCATTAAAAAAATTAAATAAATAATTTAAAATATTAAATTAATAATTTGATTTAAAGATATTTTGAAAATTTGATGTTACATTATCAGTAATCTGATTGTCATACCAAATATATCAATCAAGATTTAAATAATTTTACTGAAATATTATCTGCGTATATCAAATATGGTAATCAACATTACTGACAATTAATCTAGATTGTAGATAATCTAGATTACTTTTTAAGATTGTCTGACGATGCACCAAACGCAATCTAAAAATATTTAATTCTATCTTGCGTCCTGCATTCCATATGTTAGCATATTGGTGCAACATGCCAGCCTGAAATATGTCTCCTCCATTCTTATTGTTATAGAGATCGAGAAATTCTTTATGCACCATACATGGTGCAATAACAGTACACCGCTCCTGTCTATTGGACCACGTAGCCATGCTTTTCAATGCAAATTAAATGCGCCAGTTACACGAATTAAATACGCCAGTTTCACTTTTTGATTTGAAATTTTGAATGACGAAAATATCCCTCTATTCTAAAAAAATTATGATATCCTATGGTCTGTTTATGACATCTCGTAGCATGTTATGACATCCTGGAGATATATTATGACTTTTTAAAAACAAAAAAGTCATAAGGGGGAAGGACATTTTCATCATTGAAAATTTTATGGCATTTTTATCATTCAAAATTTCAAACTAAAAAGCGAAACTACAGGCATTTAATAAGCATTGAAAAGCGAGGACTATGTGATCCAATAGGATGGCATCGTGCACTCCACATCAATTTTATTGCACTGCACACAGTGTACAAAATATTTTTCTATAGAGATCATTAGACTTGTTCATTGGGCCGACCAAGCTGGTTTCAGCTTGGACTCGACCCAAGATGTAACTAAAAGTACTCAAATCCGGACCCAGCCCGGCCTTCTGATCTCTTTTCGATGCCCCAATCCGGTACTTAATTATTGTTATTTAAGAAAATATTGAATGCGGAGGAAAAGTGGGGAGAAAGGAGGGAGAGGGAGAGAGAGAGAGAGGAAGATGAGGTGGAAGAGGAGAAGGCAGAAGAGGAGGACTGGGCTGGGCCAGGTCAACTAAAACATGAGTCCGATCTATTTAACAAATGTGTTTGTATTTCAGACATGACCCGATTTGTTGAGCTTAAAATTCAGGAGTAGTTCTTTGTACACCGCATGCATGCAGTGTAGAAAAAATACATCACCTCACCTAATTAGGCCATGTAGCCACCGCTTTTCAACGTACATTTAATGTCTACAGTTCTATTTTTTTTGTTTGAAATTTTGAATGATAAAAATACTCCTCTAAAAATGTTATGACATCCTGTGGCCATATTATGATATCCTACGGTCAAATTAGGACTTTCTGTTCATAATTTGGCCATAAGATGTCATAAGGAAGAGATGGATATTTTTATCATTTAAAAATTTTATAAATTTTTAATGATGAAAATATCATTCTCTCTTTATGATTTTTGAAAAAAAATTATGACTTCATATATGCAGGAAGTCATAATTTGATTGCAGGATGTCATAATATGGCTACAGGATGTCATAATTTTTTTGAAACAGGAGGGATCTTTATATCATTCAATTTTTTTTTTTAAAATAGAACTGCAGACATTAAATACGTATCGGAAAGCAGTGGCTATATTTTCTAAGGTAGTTGGATGATATGCTCCATGTTATTTTTATTGCACCGCACATGGTGCACAAAGACTTTCTCTAAAATTCAGATCTAGGCATGTTGGAAATGCTTTGGATTTTAGCAGGCCAGGTGGGCCGTCCAGTTCGCAAACAAGTCCAAGAAATACCTGGTGATCTAGAATTGGTTGGAAAAGGCCTTCATCCTTGTCCAACCAAATGAAAGAAAGAGTAACGAATCAAAGGGAGTCATCGTCATTTTGATATTGCCATGCTGAGCCTCCTTTGCATTAGGCTGCGATCCTGCAACTAAATGAACCCCATGCTTTTATTCAAGTAATAACCAATAACTGTCATTGAGTCAACTCGTATGACAACCTTAGGATTCTGGGATGCTGATCTTCCACAGCCACTGCTCCATCTCTTGAGCAATGAATTGAACTCTGTTTTGTTTTGACGTTCTATTATTAATAACACTACATTAGCATTGCCTTTGTCCGCACAAAACACATAGAGAAAGATAGAGAGAGAGTACAATCTGCACCACCGCAGGCTTTATTATTAGGCCAAGCCTAAGCTATTAATTTTGCATCTAGCCTAGTTTGCACTGAACTAAGACTGATAATAAATTTTGGCTAATAAAAGCTCGTATTGGACAAGAACAGCATGGAAGTCTTGGTGTTGAACTTCCTTCCGAAGGAGAGGACTATGTTTAGTGGTGGCAATTCATCCTATTTTACTGTACTTTCCTCTTGCCACGTTTCACTCTTGAGACGATGATGAAAAATCTTCGCAGCTATGAACTTTGTGATTATTTGCTACATCCGTGTCTAAAAATTCTTCTTAGTCTATTTTGACCATTTCTTTCTGAATATTTTTTTCTCCTAGGCAGTAGCAATCCTCTCCTTTAAAGTCATTGTATAACCTTATCTTTAATCTCCTTTGTTACATTGTACAGTTACATCAGTTAAATAAATTTTTGGTGGCTAATGGAACCCTGTTAGCCTCCAGCTTCCTCAAATAAAATAAAATAAAATAAAATAAAAATTAAACAAAAATGTAATTTTTCAAATAAATATTTTTAATGATATCTAAAAAATAATTTTACAGGAAGAAAAGTAGAAAAAGTTCTTCTAAGAGAAGCTAGAAAACTTAGCTTCTACCTTCTCCTTCTCCTTTTTGTAAAGCAGGAGCAACTAAACTTAGCATGCCTGCAATTCTATGGTATTATTACAAAATTAACTAGATTTCCTAGTATTTAATAGAGTAATACGAGCTTCTTGGTCCTTTACCTACATTAGAGTTTCTTTGTAGGATAATATGCTCTATTTGCATACAAGTTAGTAATTTTCAATCACCGCTACTTGTTTCGTACATTCTTCTACTTTTACTGGGGAGTCACAAGGGCGTGATATTTAGTATAACTCTACATGCACATGAAGTCAGCTTGCAAAGATGGACATCTTCAGGTATGTACTGGTTTGAAACTGTTACTGGTCTGGCAACCGCAATCTTCAGAAGTCGGTCATGTTGCAAGAAAGCGACCTTGAATGCTATGATTCTCCTTTCAAAAAAAAGAATGCCATGATTCAATTTGCTTCAGAGTAGAAGAGGACTACAAGCATACAGTTCTTGAATTATGTGATACTGAGAGATCATAATATTCCCCGAGATTATATTTATATATATGACTATCATAAACTTCCTAGACTGTGGCCATGTTCACCATCGATTTAAAAACAAAATCCTTTTATAAGTTTGAAGGCAAATTTTTTTTTGAAAAAAATTATTTGGTAAAACTTACTTAATGTACTTTGTCAAAAATATTTATTTGGCTCCTTGCATTCTCCTGTAATGCAGTAACATTGGAGGTGCAGATGAGTTGGCACCGGAGAAATTGTTTGTGATTGGTTCACGCATGGGCCTGGCGATTTTTTTTTTTTTTTTCCTACACGCTGCCTGGCTCCATGCATGAGCCAATCACCGTGCGGTGCGCGCATTCCGCAACGCGCATGGTGCACAAAGAATTTCTCGTTGGTACCGCTGTGTTTAAAATAGATGCAAACATATTGCTTGCTGGAACAAACTCGATATTTGGACTTTTGGATACGGGCCCGAGCTACATTTGTTTTTTAAAACAATTGGACTACAAAGCCCAACCAAGCCCAAAATAGCACTAGGTATAGTTTTTCGGAAATTCTTTGTGCACCATGGGTGAGTGTAGAAAATTCAACGTAAAGTACACCGTCTTTTCCAATTGATCAATACAGCCATCTCTTTCCAACGTGCATTTAATGTCTGGAGTTCTATTTTTTCATTTGAAATTTTGAATGACGACAATGCCATCCATTTTTGAAAAAATTTATGGCATCCTGTGGCATATTATGATATCCTGCATCAAATTATAACTTTCTGCATGCAGAATATCATAATATGGCCCAAAAAATTATAACGTCCTGGCATGTTATGATATCCTATATCAAATTATAACTTTCTGTACGTAGGATGTATATGGAAGGGATATTTTTATCCAACCACTTTCCAACGCATATTTAATACCCACAGTTTCGCTTTTTCGTTTGAAAGTTTTGAATGATGAAAATGCCTCTACTCTTTGAAAAAAATTATAACATACTGTGGCATATTATAACATCCTATATCGAATTATGACTTTTTACATGTAGGATGTCATAATATGAACATAAGATGTCATAATTTTTTTTAAAGAGTATAGATATTTTCGTTATTTAAATTTTTAAACAAAAAAGTAAAACCGCAGACATTTAATGTACATTGAAAAACGGTGGTTATATAGACTAATGAGATAAGATGGTGTGCTCTACATCAGATTTTTTACATTGTCCGTGGTGCACAAAGAATTTCTTATAGTTTTTATGGTTTGGCTTTGCTTGGTTTGGGTCTTTGTGCTAGTCAAACTCAAGAGAACAGACAAATGCAGCCCAACAATTTTCTCAAAACCATGTTCTGATGTCACTTAATTGGAGAAATTATATCCTGTATTGCATGCATCATATAGCCGTGCACGACACCAATCACCAAGATGCATTCCTATGGGTCCCATTCATCATATACTCATTTCAGTGATTTGCATATAGGAACGCATCTCGATGATTGGTATAGTGCATAGTAATGTTGCTGCATACGATGAAGGATATAATTTCTCCCTTCATTGTAACAGGGACCTGAACATCATAAATAGATTTTTTATCTCCTCCAAAGTTTGGATTTTGCATCTACCTTACTGTCAGACCAACAATCCAATTTTGCGAAAACACTTCATAATTTGTCACAAGACCATAGAAAGCTTCATCTTCTCAAGCAGCTGACTTATTTAATATATAACAGTCAAGGCTCATGGTTCCTGTGCACAAGCAATATTAGAGTTTCATGGAGAAGCCCTGATGAGTTGATTTACTATGTACTATACCTCTTTACAAACTTCCACACAACTTCGTAACTCATGTAGCATACATGTCTCGGACCGTAAACATGTCTATCATTTCTAAGTGCCCAGAAAGTGCAGAACACTGGATTATTTAGTGCTACGGCCCGAGATGGAGAGCAACATCAATTAGGAATGAGTTTGAAAGGAGGCTTGGAAAGAGATGGGGAGGGATCGTAGTTTCCATAGTCATTTGTATTAGCTTTGAGAACTCTGGAATGGGCAACAAAGGCTTGTTTGCTGTGCACAACCTTCTTTGCTGAATCCTGCCAGACAGTATGTAAGAAGATATATATATATATATATATATAAAAGATAAGATGAGAAGAGACTTCATCCATTCGGTAAATCACTTGGACAAGATAGAATATTTCATAAACTAAGTCAACTTTTCTTTTCTTATTTTTAGTTACAAATGGTATTCTTATCTTCTCTTTAATCTTGTTCATAAGAAAAATCTCTATAATCTGCTAGTAGGACACATTCACTTCTCCTGACATTGATGATTATTATTAGGCATCCGCATTTTTATTTGGAGTTCAATATTCATTTTTTAATAAATTAGCTTGCTAATGAAGAGTCTGATCTAATCTGGGAAAAAAAAGGAAAGGAAGAGAATTCTTGTTTTATCTAGTTGATATACATCATACCTTCATCATAGATTCCACGTGTACTGCATATTTATTGAAAACCCTCCGTTGCCCACCTGAAAAGAAATTATCTAATGAGAAAAGAAAGAGAAAAAACATAACTATATCAATTATCGTTTTTTCCCCTTTCTTTAAGTTTACTGCTGAGAGCAAGAGAAAAGAGACATACAGAGAGAGAGAGAGAGATTAAGCATGGAAACTTATCAAAGTTGCTTAGAATGTTCTATCATATCGAACAGCAGACAAAGTCAATAGAGAGCATCAATATGATGTTTAGATGTTGTCAAGCGCTGCATACAAAGCATAACATGGATCCATCCTATAACTAAGAGTTGCGAAGGTTGTAGTATTTATTCCACATCATCAAGCTAGCCCTACTTCAATGTTTCTTGCTGATGATTTGAAAAGGCCGGTATGATGATAGAAAGGATATTTCATCATAGGCATCAATGACGAAGATTTGTTTGTGGGTTAGTTCATGAAAAGATATTGAGCTTTTGCTTGAAACATCAATATCTGTTCATAATTGCTGAATTCTGGTCATGTATTACTGAGAAAGCTAAAACCTTAATACCAAGTTTGTTTTGCATGCAAATATGCTAGATGTTGTTAGAAAAGCAGAGACCAATCTGGTCGAATTGCTTATCATAGGGAGCAAGCCCTTGCTTACAGTTGGTCACGCAAATGAAAAACGAAGATAAAAAGTTCCGAAGATCAATATAGCATATCATCTTCAAAGAAAAGAATTCCTGAACTTAAGCAAAACAGGTGGTTTTAAACCAAAATTTTCTAAGAAGATGGAAGCACAGTAGGTTTGAGAATATTTGAAGTTGTAGAGATTCACTCAAACCTACCCGCAGATGAAGCTGAGATGAGCGATGCCAAGATGAGAATGACGAGAAAAATGAATCTCTTAGGCCCCATGAAACCCGTGTGGATGACCTACCCTTATCTCAGTTATGCAGTCTTTCTTCCTCTCCACCAAGAGCATAGAGAAGATATGAATCTTTTCTGAGCAGTAGAGCACAAAACAAACCAACTTTGGGTTGGCAGACCTTGTGATAGAATTAGTGGGCAATTCTTTATATGTGCAAATGCAAATCTCACTGGACTGTCTGCTTTTAAATTCAAAATGGAAAGGAGAGGGCCAGCATTTTCTCCATGGAATTTAAGGGTCTAGTCACTGGAGTTGTTGGATTGTTTGTTTAATTCTATAAACTAAAGGCATTGACAAGCAGACCTCTCTCCTTTGGAGAGAATTGACTTCAGTGCCCTTCGAGACCCTGCTGCATTGCCACATGCTTTAGAATAAACACATCAACCACCAAAATTATTCCTTCTTCGATCGATGCCAGTTGTTGCTCGCAGAATGAACCTGGTCAATACCATGAAGTTCTCTGATTCAATTGTTCATCGTTGTCAGTAGATTAAATATTGTTAGTCCGGCTATAATTTTAGTCAGGAGATCAAGGATGAAAGGTCCGTGTGGGATATTGTGACTACCATTTAGTCTTTGATTATAAAGATGATGCCAAACTTAATTATTGAATCACTCGAATTGTTTCTCTCATGCTTTCTTTAATAATAACTTCTTCCACTTTTTATTCTTCTCCACACTTTGGCTTATGAATCCAGCATGTAATTCCCTTACCAATAAGCTAGGTACCAAGGCATATTTTTTTTGAGAGAATATCCCTTGGCTCCAAAGGCAAGGTACAATACCAGCACTGTCTCATACGATAGCCATCTTGGATATACTAGAGATGTTATTTTCTGGTCAGTCCATTAAATTTTTCAATTTGAGCATCCAATTATGTAAGTTATATACAATTAGAAGGTACAAGATTATCTTGTTCCATAGGATTACCGAAGCACATCGAAATAATTAATTAATTGCCACGATCGCCAAAGGAACGGGCGATTTAGGCCTTAACGAGAAAGAAAACCACATCCTTGTATAAATTCATCAATGGCAACTGATTGGATGAATTAAAAAGGTCAGAGTGATTCCTAGTAAACGTGCTCGCCAACCAACAAAGGAGGCTTAGTAGTGCGAAAACAGCAAGGCCCATGTATAAAGGAGGAGAAGATACCCTTTGCAAGTAGGGTGCACTTTAACGTATGGGAATGTCTTATGTTTAAAGGCAGGGGAGCATAAAATAGCATTGTGGATGGGTAGTGCTCCAAATTATCCTCCAGGACAAGGACATGAAACCAAACACATAATGAGGTGACGATAGTGGAGAATAAAGAGATCCACCACAACTGTAGAATATTGGATAACTACGTGTTTGTCATTAGAAAGTGAGTGTTAAGATGGGTTTACTTAAAGCATTGTGGTTCTCCATAATGCAGGCCTTAAACTAATAGAAGCCATTTGCTACATGGTCGTTGAGGGGCATCAGCCAGGTCTTTTTTTTGCCTCTTAAATGTCCGGTGAGTCCGGTATCGCGTGAACATGACATGAGAGAAAAGAGTACTGAAGTTTGGATATTGCACATCGATCCATTAAAGTCTGAACATGATGATAACTTTAACTTTACGAGCTGCACCACATGCAAATTAACTATTTTCATCCCTTTTTTCTGCTGATAATATAATTTATTCTGTTCTCTTTATATAGCATCAAATTTATATCCTACTACTGACACAGAAGAAGAAAACGACCCCATGAAGCATTCTGCTAGAACTATCCATGGACCAAATAAAAAAGAAGGAACTATTTCATAGCCAAAAACAATTGTGTGAGCCCAAGAAGAACCCTCTTATGAACTAGTTGATAAGAATGTGCTTATAAAGATGGAAGCTAGTTCCATATAACGTGTGATTCATTGGATGATCATATTTCATAAAGTGCATGAGTCGGGGTAATGGTTATACTAAACCTTTTTTTTTCTGATGGAAAGGGAGGATAAGAAAGTAGCCACCCGGAATGGTTATACTAAACTAGCGTCCGGCTTGCGCGTGGCATGTGAAACAAGGGATGGAAGGAGTCGCAGGTAGGGTGGCTGGATTTCTTTTAGCCATTGCAAAGATATCTGCATGAATCAAATCATAGACATTGTGCTCATCCAAGTCCCCCTTCCACTCACCATTAGCCAATATATTACGTTTTTGTTTATAGGAAGAACAGGCACCAGGCCCACCATTCTCATTTTCCAAATCTTTCTCACGCTTCCTCTTTTCTTTGATTAAATTATCCTGTGCTTTGCCTTCGCACTATTAAAAGGTTCTCATTTTCTTTTCTCATGATTGGGGGCTTTGAAATCGCAACATACACGTAAAAGGTTCAAGCAGACGCTCATCCAATTTAATTTCATTTCCATCTCCATCCTCCGAGTTAATAGCCTCACACAGGGTCTAATGAAACTTGTAAGCCTTAATAATATCTTGTATATAAAGGTGCCATTTATTGACATGGAACTAGCATTTGGCACGTACTTTTCACCTTGACTTTGGCTGTGTTATGGATGGCTTTGATTCCATCACTTGCAACGTATCTAATGGATAGGAAAATTTGATGTAGAAACATGGTTGCATGATTTACCGTCCCTTGGATGTGATCTTAGCGGCTGTTATTTTATGGAAGTCTAGAATAAAACATAGCTAAAACCAAAAGCCCTTAAAGTGCAGTTATCTCTATTAAGCAATCCAAATCCTTCCACCATTCATGTTTAACTCACACCCCATCATTGCCTATATATTGCATAATGAAACTGTAATAACCCAGATTTAAAAAAAAAAAAAAAAAAAGGGACGGAAGGAGACTCCCTTCGGGAGTCTCCTTCTCCGATGAATCCCGATCGGAGAAGGACTCTAGGCCTCTTAGAACTCTAGGATTCTCTATAAATAAGACTCTCCTCTCCCTCATGAGCCTCCACCGGCGACCGTCGAGCCCGATTTCTCTCCTTTTCTCCGTAGAGGCCGCGACAGCCTTTTCTCGAGTTCGTCGAAAATTGAAGGTCGAAGAGGCCACCGGAGTTCAGGTAAGGGTTCAATCTTTCTTCCTCTCCCTCTTCTCTTTCTTCTCATGGTTTTAGACTCCTCGCCGGCCGTCAGGATCGCCGGAAAATTCATGAACAAGAAATCCCCTATTTTCTGAATTTTTCCTTGATTTTGCCGCCGTTCTCCTCTTCGCTGCCGGCCGAACCCCATCGCCGTCGTTGCCGGATCTCCGTCAAGTCACCGGAGCCCGAGCCACCGAGGGGGCGGACCTCACGGTCTTCCCCTGTTTCAGCCAAGGGAGGCCGCGGGAAGAAAGGAAGAAGAAGAAGAAAAGAAGAAGGAAGAAGAAGAAGAAGAAGAAAAGAAAAAGAAAAGAAAAAGGAAAAAGAAAAGAAAAAGAAAAAAGAAAAAAGAAAAAAAAAAGGAAAAAGAGAAAGAGAAAAATAAAAATAAAAATAAAATAAAATAAAAAGAAGAAGAAGAGAGAAAATTTTTTTTTTCTCTCTCCTCTCTCTACCTTCTCTCTCCAGTCTCTCTCTCTAGATTCTTTCCCTATTTTCTCTCTCTAGACTTTTCCTTTTTTTATGAATTTTATCTCTCTAGAGTCTTCCTCTCTCTTTGATTTCATCACGGACCCTAGGATAAAATTGAGATGAAAATAAGATGATCTGAGGTTGCTCCAAAATTCGTGCGGTAGATCTGATCCCAGTTCGATCCTATTCGAAATTTGTAACACTTGATTCATATTGAGTCACCCTGATAGGACCTCTGATGATCTCGATCATGAGTGCCTCATCGGAAGGATACGAAAGTTTCTCTCTCCACTTTCTCTCTCTACTTTCTCTCTCTAAAATTTTCTCTCTCTTTATGAATTTTCTCTCTCTAGAAGTCTTATGGATCAGTGAAGAATCTAGATACATAGACAAGTCCTAATTTTGGTTAATTCTAAGAGAGGTCCTCGATCTGTATTATTAGGATCGATTATCGGTAATTTTTTCCATATATGATCTTTATATTTGATCAGGGTTACGAAGAGATGATTGTCTGCAAATGATATCGAGTGAAATATTTTGTTAAAAAAATTCATAAATCAAAGAAGAACATTGATTTCTGTGCTTGGATCAGTCATCGGTAAAGGTAAGAATCCCTGTACATGATCACTATTATATATATGCTATTTTACTGTTGGTCTTGCATCGTTGGTTTTGCATCGTCGGATTTGAGATCGATGAATTTATTATACCTGAGATACTGTTATTTGATTTTGAGCATGAGTATGTTATGTTAATATATATGTATCAGAGATTGATGGCATGATTATATGGATATGACATATCTGAATTGATCATAATGCAAGTCAGAATTGATTTGATGAAATCAACACATAATGATTTAATGAAAAGAAAGAGATATATGGTATGGACTAGTCTTGTCATATGGAACAGCCCGCCAGGAGCTTATGCCTGGGACAGCCCCCACTGACTTACAGGTGGATTAGCCGGCCAGGAGCTCATGCCTGGAACAGCCCGCCAGGAGCTTATGCCTGGGACAGCCTCTCACGGACTTTCGTACGTGGGACAGCAGGCCAGGAGCTCATCCTGGGACAGTCTTGAAAGACTTTTTAAGTGGATTCGATCCGGATGATGACTGAGGTATAGACTTGGATAGTCCAGAGCCAGAAAGAAACTATTAAGAATCACGTGATTATGAAAGGAGAAATGAAAGATAAGATATGAAATAATTGTTGAATAAAAGTGTTTCACCTGTTAACATATGATGATGCATCTATTTTAACAAGACAGAAAATTTATGAATGTTTGCATTATTCTGGACATTGAACATGAGATTTTATATTTTACTGCTTATCCTTATTTTCAGACTATAGTACTATATCAGTGTGATATGGGAATTCTTACTGGACTGTAAAGCTCACACCCCTTCATCTTTCTTTTTCTTCTCAGAGTTACAGGATGACTTAAATTGGCTATGGCTTGGATTTACGAGTGAGCAGAAGGATAAATAAAGTGTCATAGTATCTGATCAGAGAATTGAAGAAATTTAAATTATAATTATGCAAGATTTTATGAATTATATTTAAAATTAATTGTTATGGATGTTAAGGTTGTAATATTTATTTTGGCCTTGCATATTCTTTAGGGCTTGCTCTAAGGAGTGTGCGGCCATCACGTATCCGATCTGGGTATTGGGTTCGGGGCGTGACAAAATGATATCAGAGCCTAGGTTATGATCATTAGGAATTATGATATAAGTGATTAGAATATTACAGAGTGATATCAGAGCTTAGATTATGATCATTGGAGATTAAGATATAAATGATTAGGATGTGATAGAATAATATCATAGCTCAGATTTAAGGTCACCAGAGATTATAAAGAGATATTAAAACTTTATGTATGATCAGTAGGATGTGACAGAGTGGCATCTGAGCTTAGAGCTTAGGTTACGTTCATTTGGAGATAATGATACAAGTGATTAGGATATGACAGAACAGTACTAGAGCCCAAGTTTAAGGTCACTAGGGATTGTCATATAAGTGATATCAAAACTTTGGGATTATAATCAATAGAGTATGATTGATAAAATCAGAGTTTAAGATTTTGATCATTAATGGTATGATAGAATGATATTAGAGTTTAGGTTATGATCACTAGAAAATATGATTTAAGTGGTATTCGAGTTTAAGGTTATAATTATTCAGAATTATAATTCTAGTGATATCTGAACTTAGGTTATGATCATGAAGAACATGATAGATATAAAAGAGAAGATTCAATATTTAGATTTCAAATCAATAGATATTAAGATGAAATTTATGCATAAGTGGCATATATTATCTATAATAAAATTGACGAGTTATATCTTGGATTTCAATTAGTAGGGTGGCCTGAATATAAGAAGAGTTGACCTTGGAATGAAGTGGGAGGTATTGATAAGTTATGTTGAGTATACTAGATGATTTTGGAATGTTAAACTTATATGATTGAAAATCATGATACTTTTCTAATTTCGATGATAATTGTCTGATGCGTTATGAATTTTGGATTTATCAAAAGAAAGTTAATTAGGGTATCGTCTAAGAAGAAATTCCATCATATGAGAGAAAAATATTTTTTTTTAGTATTGAACCTACAAGAGGATCATATATGAAACTTAATCTTAGATGAAAAATATACTTGAATTTTTATTATGAGAATATGAGATACACATCTTGATAAAATCTTTGGTTACTCAAAATATCATATTCTGAATATGATTCTTTGATCTTTCAAGTTGCATTGAATTTCAAGTCAAAAGCTTACTTTTCTAAGTGGATCAAAAGTAATTTGATATTATTGTTAAATTAAAGAAAAAAAATTATTTTGTCAGAGTATGATATACAGGTTATGATGAAATCTTTAATAATTCGTATTACTATCTTTGGATTAGAATTTTTTTTAATTTTTCTTATGATTGTTGAAGATGGTAAAGTGTATTAATTATTCAAGTCAAAGTTTGAATTTTTTTTAAATTAAACTGAGACATCTTGCTAGTGTTAAATTTTGAACGACTTATACAAGGGATAAGATTTTGTATGGATTTATCGATTAATATTAAGGGTTGTGATGAAGAGAGCTCTATAAGAAATAATCAAGTTGATTCTATTTAAGGATGTTGGCTTGAGTTCTTCTAGTTTGTCAAGTTAGAATTAATTCTTTTAAAAAGAAAGATTGATTTAGAAATCATCTAAATGATTGTAAAATAAATCTAAGGTTAACTCCAATTAATTCTAGACATGTTAGATTTTTGAAGAGTGAAACTTATGCAATGATTTCAAACATAGGAAGTGAATCAAGATTTAATTTTTATATGCTATACCCAAAAGTAGTAAAGATAAAGAAACTTAAAATTTTGTCCTAAGTTTTATATAAAATTTGAAGATTAGATCTATCCTGGATTGATCTAACATATAAGAATATTTTTATCTTGATAGACTTATATAATTTGATAAATTAAAATCAGAGTGTGCAGCAAGGTATGGTGGATTAAATTGATTAGAAATATTAATCTTTTAAATCAAAAGATATTATGATGAAATACATTAGTTGTAAATAAGGAAGGATTTTATTGATAATGAAAAGATACTATAAATTTTGATCTAATCTGATCATAGTCGGATAATTTTTGTCAGTAGGTTGCTTCATTGTAGATAATACCAAGAAATTCTAGATATCTCAAGTTTATTAACAGCTTGATAGTTCTGGTATTAGTTCAAACTTAGAATGTCCTGACATAGATCTCATATTTTTTTTTTAAATTTAATATTGTTACTCGAACTGATATAGAAGATTGAGATTTTTCTTAAGATGAGAGTCTACATATAAAATTTGTTGGAAGATCAAGAGAAGAAAGAAAATGATGATTGTGAAGAGTACCCGATGTTTGACCTTTATTTATTTTTCTATCATAGGTAGTTTGAGATAATTATGAATTTTTGAGTGAAATATATTAGACAAATAACGGTGGTATATTAATACAAGTCCAAAATGTTACAGTTCTTCAAAAAGTTGAGAAATCAATAAGAAGGGATGAGTTTGAAATTTCAAATAATTTTTGTTATAACAAGATCATGAGAAATAAATAATATATATATGATATTATTGTAAGTTTGTGAATGACATGAAGTATGTATACTTTGAAAATAGGTATCTCGAACGATATAACTTAATTTCGAGGACGAAATTATTTTAAGGAGGAGAGAATGTAATAACCCAGATTTAAAAAAAAAAAATGGGACGGAAGGAGACTCCCGAAGGGAGTCTTCTTCTCCGATGAATCCCGATCGGAGAAGGACTTTAGGCCTCTTAGAACTCTAGGATTCTCTATAAATAAGACTCTCCTCTCCCTCACGAGCCTCCACCAGCGACCGTCGAGCCCGATTTCTCTCCTTTTCTCTGTAGAGGCCGCGACAGCCTCTTCTCGTGTTCGTCGGAAATTGAAGGTCCAAGAGGCCACCGGAGTTCAGGTAAGGGTTCAATCTTTCTTCCTCTCCCTCTTCTCTTTCTTCCCATGATTTTAGACTCCTCGCCGGCCGTCAGGATCGTCGGAAAATCCATGAACAAGAAATCTCCTGTTTTCTAAATTTTTCTTTGATTTTGCCGCTGTTCTCCTCTTCGCTGCCGGCCGAACCCATCGCCGTCGTTGCCGGATCTCCGACCAAGTCGCCGGAGCCCGAGCCACCGAGGGGGCGGACCTCACGGTCTTCCCCTATTTCAGCCAAGGGAGGCCGCGGGAAGAAGAAGAAAAAGAAAAGAAAAAGGAAAAAGAAAAGAAAAAGGAAAAAGAAAAAAAAAGGAAAAAGAGAAAGAGAAAAATAAAAATAAAAATAAAAATAAAATAAAATAAAATAAAAAGAAGAAGAAGAGAGAAAAAAAAAATTTTCTCTCTCCTCTCTCTACCTTCTCTCTCCAGTTTCTCTCTCTAGATTCTCTCCCTATTTTCTCTCTCTAGACTTTTTTTAATGGATTTTGTCTCTCTAGAGTCTTCCTCTCTCTCTGATTTCATCACGGATCCTAGGATAAAATTGAGATAAAAATAAGATGATCTGAGGTTGCTCCGAAATTCGTGCGGTAGATCTGATCCCAGTTCGATCCTATTCGAAATTTGTAACACTTGATTCATATTGAGTCATCCTGATAGGACCTCTGATGATCTCGATCATGAGTGCCTCATCGGAAGGATACGAAAATTTCTTTCTCCACTTTCTCTCTCTAAAATTTTCTCTCTCTTCATGAATTTTCTCTCTCTAGAAGTCTTATGGATCAGTGGAGGATCCAGATACATAGACAAATCCTAATTTTGGTTAATCCTAAGAGAGGTCCTCGATCTGTATTATTAGGATCGATTATCGGTAATTTTCTCCATATATGATCTTTATATTTGATCAGGGTTACGAAGAGATGATTGTCTGCAAATGATATCGAGTGGAATATTTTGTTAAAGAAATTCATAAATCAAAGAAGAACATTGATTTCTGTGCTTGGATCAGTCACCGGTAAAGGTAAGAATCCCTGTACATGATCACTATTATATATATGCTATTTTACTGTTGGTCTTGCATCATTGGTTTTGCATCGTCAGATTTGAGATCGATGAATTTATTATACCTGAGATACTGTTATTTGATTTTGAGCATGAGTATGTTATGTCAATATATATGTATCAGAGATTGAAGGCATGATTATATGGATATGACATATCTGAATTGATCATAATGCAAGTCAGAATTGATTTGATGAAATCAACACATAATGATTTAATGAAAACAAAGAGATATATGGTATGGACTAGTCTTGTCATGTGGAACAGCCCGCCAGGAGCTTATGCCTGGGACAGCCCCCACTGGCTTACAGGTGGATCAGCCGGCCAGGAGCTCATGCCTGGGACAGCCCGCCAGGAGCTTATGCCTGGGACAGTCTCTCACGGGCTTTCGTACGTGGGACAACCGGCCAGGAGCTCATCCTGGAACAGTCTTGAAAGACTTTTTAAGTGGATTCAATCCGGATGATGACTGAGGTATAGACTTGGATAGTCCAGAGCCGGAAAGAAACTATTAAGAATCATGTGATTATGAAAGGAGAAATGAAAGATAAGACATGAAATAATTGTTGAATAAAAGTGTTTCACCTGTTAACATATGATGATGCATCTATTTTAACAAGACAGAAAATTTATGAATGTTTGCATTATTCTGGACATTGAACATGAGATTTTATATTTTACTGCTTATCCTTATTTTCAGACTATAGTACTATATCAGTGTGATATGAAAATTCTTACTGGGCTGTAAAGCTCACATCTCTTCATCTTTCTTTTTCTTCTCAGAGTTACAGGATGACTTAGATTGGCTATGGCTTGGATTTACGGGTGAGCAGAATGATAAATAAAGTGTCATAGTATCTGATCAGAGAATTGAAGAAATTTAAATTGTAATTATGCAAGGTTTCTGTCACGTCCCAAACCAACTCCCAACCCCCTCCCTCCTCTCCCACCCACGCTCCCGCAGTGATGCATGAGGACATGGGGAGAATTGGTCCAATTAACAAAGTAATGCTGTGAAGATTGATCAGTAACTTCAAACCCAAGCAGATCAATTTTTGAAGAATCCAAGTCAGAAATTATATCCTTGTAGAAATCTGCTTTCAAACATAATGTCAAGACAAAATTCCTCCATGCTGCTGTCCTGGGCACTGGGTGGCCCATGCACGAGCCACAAGGCCTGCATCAGAAATAGGTCATTCAAAAAGAATTGACAGATAAAATAGGCTACCACCTTAAACACTCTCCATCCAAGTTCCAGAAAATTCTGAGACACCAAATTGCTCTTATAGCATGAACGAAAATAGGTTACTACCCTGAAACACTCATCCCCTAAGCTCTACAGCATTGTGAGAGACTAGATTTGCTATCATAGCTTTGTTCAATAATTGCCATTATAGCATCCACTTTGCAAGATAAAGAATAGGTACAGACATCTCATTCACCAAAATATCCCCAGTTATAACAGCACACACTGTTTTCGATTGCAGGTCGGGTGATGCTTCTTAATGCAGTGATCGCACCAACAGTAATATTCTGAATGTCCAATTTTATTTTACCCTCAGAAGTAATCAAAAAAATTGAAAAGGCTCGTAGGTCATTCCTGTGGTTTGGTAACGAACAGTGGAAGAAGAGCAAGAGCTTACTTAATTGGACTTCAGTCTGCCGCCCAAAGCATTTTGGTGGTTTGGGAATCATAAATATTAAAATGTTTAATTAGATGCTATTCTTCAGATGGTGGTGGAACCTATTCTTGCAAGTCTCAAAGCCTTCGAAAATGATCATTAAAGAACATTACTTCAATGAACAACCAATTTCTCTGAACCGGTCATCTTACCAAAACATGTCAGAATTTTAGAGAAGTTAACTGAGAATCATGGAACTATATCGATCATTGGTGAAATTCAAAATTGGCAATGGAATGCAGATCTCCTTCTAAGAAAATGTATGGCTTTTTGACCAATCGCTCAAAGACTGATTCCCTAGGATGTTTGCTATCTCCCCTTTCAGTGGAATCTCTGCTGCAGAGGCTCTAAACTCCACCACCCCTAATTCTGATTTCTGATCAAGCACAGAAAGGCTATCTAATCATGGGGACCGCTCCACGCTGGAACAGTGCTTATTGAATGTCCATCTGACAAACACCTTGGATACTATCGAATGGAGATGATCCAACCATAAATCATTCTCTTCCAAGGACTGCTACAGTTTCCTAACGGACGGGGGAATACGGCCATTCTTCATCAAAATCATGTGGATAATGGGAGTCCCACTAAGGGTACAATACTTCCTATATCTAAGCTTTCTCGACAGAATTCTCACCAAAAATAACCTAGCTAAAAGAAGATGGCAAGGAGGATTAAACTGTGTGTTATGTGATGCAAATCTTGAGACTACTGACCACATTTTCCTTCAATGCTCTTTTATTAGAAAGATATGGTCGTTCGTTCATGACATGCTGGGTTTCAAGAGGTTGCCGCACTCACAAACCTTACTATGAAACAATTGGAGATCAGAAGAACCAATGCACTCATTAAGGAAAGGATTACATATCCTGCTGGCAGCAGGATTCTGGTGCTTATGGAAGGAGCACAATAGGTGAATCTTTGAGTTTCACACTTTTCTCCCCAGAGCTCTGATCCAACAAATTGATAGGCTTTTCATGCTGTGGACCACGCATGCCAAAGATGCTGAATCCGAACAAATATAAAGAATCAGGAACTCTGTCAAGAGGATGCTGGATAGACCATTTAGCAGCAGCTAACATTCAAGCTAGAAGGGTTTGAAATGGTCATGGCCATGACCATAGAACAGAATTCTTCGAGGCCGAGAACAAGGTCCAAATGCCTTCTTTGGAGGACATACAGACTGCGCTGTGAAGCTGACTCTGGGAGCTCAAGCTTGAAGCTCGAGCCATAAAGCTCATATAATTTGCTGAAAATCCGTGATGAGTCTTAATAGGTAATGCTCTGAGGTAATCAGATGGGATTGTAAGTCTCTGGATACTCACGTCAGATTCTACCAGAAGATGAAATTATAAGAACAAGAAGAAACAAATTCCGGAACGGGTCAATTACTGCTCTCACTCACAAGCACGTCTGTTTAAAACCTGTAACATAGGAAATCTGAAATCAGTTTCTGCAACTATTTCTGAAACCCGTATGAAACTCGTCCTCAGAACCTAGAACTTTATCTTGTGTGAAAACACACATGTATAAATATGTATGACTAAGTATCTTAATATAATTTACCTTGAGTTAGGCTTCTCTAACTCAATTACATCAAAAAAAAAAAAGAAAGAAAGAAACAGCACACACTGTTATGGTCACCCCGGATTCACCCACCTGCACATGATATTACAACTGGTGGGAGCGCTACATTGGAATTACCTGACATGAACGCCTGGGCCCCCAGTCTGAAGGTTCAAAACCCAGAACGTCCACCCAAATGGAGGGGAGCAATGTCACTTCAGGTCATGGACGAGACTTAAGAATATTTAGTTAATTGATTCGAGGATAATCCATGCCATCATCTTTGGTGATGGATAAATAAACACAACCCTCCACATTCTTGATTCAATCTAATAATTCAAATGGACAGCACAAAGCAGAAAAATAAAGAAGAAAAACATAATACCTTGAATTGACTTCTGAGGCTGTTCTACAGTCTGAAAACAACACATTCACATTACATTGCAGATCTGATGCAGGGTCCCCATTTAACATTTTTGGAACAATAGCCAGAAAAGCACCAGGCCTTTGAATTTAGAAGGACCGGTTGCAGCATTCAAGATTTAGCTCTCAGATCCTTTGTAAGTTCTAACTATTAGGAAAGAAAGTTCATCTTCCCCACTTTCAAGCAGCAAATGCACAATTGACTCTTTGCAATATGTGCTTCCTGTAATAAAGAACAGTTTAGTTCATAAAATATGTAGTTTGCCAATTAGATAATATTTTTCAGCATGAAACAGAATAGGAAACTAAATGAAAATTCAACAATATTTCCTGTTCCAGAGTTTTCAGAATGGCTCCAAATAGGGCATGTTTCATTTAAATTATGGTATACATTCATCATCTTCTCTTAGTTTCTTCTTGCAAGCAGCCACCAAGTGCACCATCCTGCTACATCTCATCACCCCAGTTCTTCAGTGGTTGATAATAGGAGGAAAAAGGTGCAATAGTGCAATACAGTGTCCAACACCCACCTTACATGACAAAACAAAAATGAATAATCAAGTATCTCTGCACCTCTCACTCTCTCATTTAAGGTTTCCTGCAACTGCAAATGGTCAGCTGCATCCACACCTGGACGATGATGACTGGTCTATCAGCCTGCTCAGAAAAAATTCTGGCTAGCTTCAAGCTAATGTAACGTGTCATACTTGGGTATCTCTACTTGTCCAACAACTGGCACTAAGGTGGATGATTATCATGACAGAAATTACATAGGGTAATCGTAGGGGACATGAAGACTGGGGGGCATGACTGCACTAAGTGATGCTCCATTTAAGAAACAGGCAGATCAGGCCTTGTCATGTGGAAGGTGAAAAAGAAGACTGGGAACTCTAGAGAAGGTTACTAGATGGAATGATAATTATTTTGAAGTCCTTCAAGAGCATGCATGCATGCAATTTCATCACAAGCATAAGCATATGATGAAGGTGTTTATCCCCAAGCTTAGTTTCTTTTTTTTTAAAAAAAATGGTCAACATATCTACTCATATAGATTTGTCATTGAGTCAACATATTGTAATGTTTGAATGATGTCAAATATTATAAAAGAAATACATGATAATATATCTTTGATGACCTTGTTATCGATATATGCTAACGCTTGCAAGTATTGGCATGATGCACTATCTTACTTGACCATTTGAAACAAAAGATATCTAGAACAATGAAATTGAATTAAGAGAAATATGCAATAAATCCATACAGATGATATAACCTATCTCGCTTTTTGAAATAATGTATCAATTTTAATGTGTCATTTTCCTAACTGGGAAAAATAGCCAAAAAAACACTTTCAGGAAGTTGTTTCTGAGAGCATTACAGAAATTGTAAAGGGTGTTTGGATAAACATGCATCCTATAGAAGGACAGAATTGTCAGTGCGTTAGATTCATATGGAAAGCACTGTTGGGCTGCATCTTTATACAGTGCACAGCAATCCTTCCCTGAAGAAATTTATTATTTGCAGAATTATTAAAGATAGTGGAACATCCGATTAATGCTGATTCTTCCCAATTCTTCATTCCCTTTTTTTGGCTTTCGAGCAGCAAGCTAAGGAAATCTAACACTGGCATGGTGTTCATATGTAACATGAATGGGCATTAGATACCATCATGGGGTTACGCCACTTGACATCTATAGCATGTCTATACAAAATTCAAAGTTAGTGATTCTTGTTCAAAGACAGACACTAGAATTTATACCTATATCTGATAGAAACTGACCTGAATATGTCACGAGGTCCACCAACAGGAACACAAGTAGAAACATAGCACTTAAATAGTTGAATTCCACCATCTGCTAGAACGTTTTTCTTTAGAATAAGGACAAGGACCAACGGGAAATAAACAGTTCGTGCACGAGAATACAGTGCACTTTATACCATTTGAAAGATTGGAGGTTTTAATCATAAAACCACCTCCAAGAGGACTACTGTCCAACTTGGACTTCCTAAGTGTAATTGGCTCACCAATCGCAGATCTTCCATGGCCAAAATTTAATAACTATTTTGTTTTCTCTTCACAATAATGGCAACAGTCTTTGGATGTCTCCTCAGCAGACTCTGGAAAAGTCTTCTCAAGAATATCTTAGCAGTGGCTTAGGTTAAGCTTCAACAGATCCACATCAATGGCACGCTGCATCCAATCCAAGCTAGGTTGAGACAGATTAGCAGTATCCTGGAAAGGGATGTAGCAGTGCCACAGCAGTCTGATGAGGAAAGCAATGGGCAAGATAAGCATCTTTATATCCAGAAGATTCTGTTCCAAGATCAGAATCCACCTTGTGAGTGGCAGCAGTTGATATTCAACCAACAACAGATGCTTTCACAGGGATCCCCGCAGCTGCCATCTTTTGGTGATCAGTTACATTATTTTCCATTAAGTTCAGTTTTTCCCACTCCAAATTCTCCTCTGAGCCCAGATGAAATGTATAACTCCGAAGGTCATCCTTGCGGATGAACTGAAGCAGCATCTACCACACAGCTTTCCTTTTCCCCGTCATAAAAGTTGATATATTGAGATACTAGATTCTCACCTATACCTCCAAAAGAACAGCAGCATGCCCCAAATCAATTGTCAGCCACGTCTCACCAATTCACTGAAGGCATTTCTTCACATCATCTAACAAAGAAAACCCAAATCCACATAACTGCATGATTTATTATTCATGCAAAGAAAAGAGTAAATTATGATGCAAATAGTTAGATAACAAGTTGCACTGCAAGAGTTGCAAAAATGTCAACTTCTACATGAGAGGCTGCCCAGCCAGCTTTGTTGAGCATGTCTTGCAAAATAAATTTACACCTTCGGCAGAAAGACTCTGTATATCTGAATCACATGATTGGAGAATATAGAAACAAAGAACATGAGAAAGCAAAATAGGAAAGTATTTAATCAAAATCATAATATTTCTACCCTTTGTCCAGGGAAACAAGGTATCAAGAGAATAACTAAATAACTTCAATCAATCAATGCAGTAGCCTTGATTGTTTTGGGAACTAATCTTCAATCATGCTACTTATTGATTTGTGAAGAAACTAAACAAGAAATAGAGGTGGAAGTGTTAAATGTAATGCTAATAATTAATTCCAAAGAAAATGTTCATGAATATAATGGTTGAAGAGCGGAATTACAGTCGACTGATATTTCATTTTCCTCGGGACAAGTATACGATACTTTCAACCAAAGCATTTACAGAATTGTGTGTGTTCAATCTGGTTTAAGTCATGGGTTTCAGGTTTTTGTATGTAGGAGCAAGGAAAAAGCTTTGCTGGTTGCAGTCGTGAGAGGAGACTGCCTTAAGGAGAGATATCTGCCTTGCTCTTCTAATAGTAATGATAACAACATGCTGGGCAGACCAGGATATTACTCGAACATTCTTACAACGCTTTCTACTGGAGACTTCCTCCTCTTCACTTGAGCCTTGTTTCAACTTTTGGATCAAGGTAAATGCGGCTTGTCGCAGGGAATAATGTTTTGCTTCATGGTATTGTTCAGTTGTTTCTTTTCTGTTCGTCATGGAAGGTTTCACAGTTGTATAGGGAAGGAAATCAGGTCGTGTAATGGATGTCCAAGGACGGGCTCAGATCATTGCACCCACGGTTATGGTCCAATCTTTTTCCCGACCCCGTCTGCGAGATGGCGACGGTGGATATGAATTCTGTGTTGTTTCATCGAATGGCTAGAGCCTAGCTGCTTTTTTTTTTCTCTTATCAAAAAAAGAAAAAGGGGGTGTAAATTGTGGGTTTTTTTTTTTTTTTTTTTTTCTGATGCTAGGCTGAGTATGTGCCATCCGTTACACATGGATTCTGTGCTACAGAATGCAGCCAATTACAGCTGAATCCAAATCAAAATTTCGCCAACTCCTGGGCATCCCGAGACAAATACCAGATCTTTTGCGGATATACACAATTCAAAAATCAGATTTTTAATCAATATAGTATTTAGTGCAAGTATTCAAGGTAAAAGAGAAAACTTCAAACTTACTCTAACTCACCGGAATCTGGAGAGAACGAAAGCAACCGATCCGAAGGCTCGCCCCTTCTTGCCCTACCCCGAATCAAGAACCCTGCGGAACTTTGCCACAAGCGGATGGTCCCCTCCGGGAGGATCAAAATCAGCTTGATCTCAATATGGTAGTTGTTGGCCATACAATATCTAGGGCATCCAGTATCGATCAAAACCCTTGGAACGGAAACAATTAGAGACATTTCTCGGTTTCCCTCCTCCTCCTCGACCCAGGAGACGAGGAGCAGGGATTAGTCGAAGCGGATGGAGGCGCAGAGGGTCGAGCATCGGGCGGAGGGATCGAAGCCCGGGTAGAAGAGGTAGAAGGGCGTGGGCTAAGGTTTCCCAGGTGAACCGCGAACCGCCATAGCCTACGGTTTCCAGAGGGAACGGAAGCCATTCCACCCCTTCCCGCTCCCGAGGGCGCTCCAAACGAGTTTTAAAAGGTTAAAAATTGCTTACACTTTTTTGTAATAAAATGATTCTACCCGGGGCTGTTTGTAATAATTCACCATTCGGAAATAACATTCTACGTATCATACTTCCCCCTTCCTTCTTTTTTTTATTATTATTATTATTTAATAAAACATATATTTTATTGTAAAGTCAAAGAGAATTGTACCATAGATCTGGGAACAGTATCAGAAACAGAAGGCTAAGAACCATAATAACAGCAACCTGATAACAAGGACAAGAAGGCTTATCATACTTTCCTCTTTGTCGCGAGTTCCATTGCTTGATAACGAGTTGAGTCGGTCCTGTTTTGTCAGATGAAAAGTTTGTATAGGTGTCCTTGGAAATAATCAAAGAATTGCTGAGGGATTATTTGTAGATGACACCCTGTCGAATTTATTATTGCACGAAATTTTCAGATAATTAGGTTGAACTAATTTAGGCAAGCTTTTTTTGCCAAAAGCTTTTATATTGCATACTGGCTTCCAATCTTCACTTCGAACAAGTGTCTGAAACCGCACATGGCTTTTTTTTTTTTTTTTTTTTTTGCTTATAACACCCTGCTAAAGTTACACCATGACCATCCATGGGTTTTCAGGTCTCCACTTTGAGCTTAAAGCAGCATATGATCTGCAGACATCAGTGCGAGACTTGGCAAGCCATTATTGCAAAGGACTCTCTATCAAGTATCAATATTGCATACAGAAGGTATCTCATGCAACTCCCTTGTTCCCAATTTTTCTCGATCCAAATTAGGGGCAGTGCCAGCACATGATTTGACTGCATTACTTCAACCAGAATGACCGATCATTCATAAAGAACATGATGTACATAGACATATTATATACAAATTTGTCATTGTTAAATCAAACTAAGGTCCATAAAACCTTCTTAATTGTGGTTCAAAAATTTGGCAAGGGATTCTTGTAAAGACAATCTTATAGCGGGCTAAATATTATTTATAAATTTCTCATCTTAAACCAATTTATGCACTCAATCTTTGGCAGAAGCAACTGAAAATTCCAATTACATGATCATTTATTTTTAAAGCCAATTCTGTATTTTATTTCAAGAATTCTAAGATGAATGTCACTGCACATGCAGTTTAGAGGACAACAATCTGACCTTGACTTATAAAATGTAATGGACTTGGAGTGCATGTCAGAGTTCAAAATATGCTCCCACTTGGAGGGTGTGTGCTGTATGCCATTTATTTTTTAAAGAAGCCTTTCCTTCTCAAAAAAAAAGTGTCATAGTTTCGTTATAAAATTAAAAAAAAAAAATCATTGAACCCTCGGCTACCTGAATTTGAAATGTTGCTGGACTCCAGATTTTGGATTGCAAAGTAGACATCAGAAGATGCTGGCGTTACAAAAGGAAAAGAATGTATTCGGTATATTATACGTTTAGTGAGAATCATGTCATCTTGTGCACTTTGAAAGCTAGGTGGATTTTACGCTAGTTTTTAAAGTAGAGAACAAAAGCACATCACAGTTTGTCAAGGTGACTCGATCTCTCATATTTCTGACAAGTTCAGTTTTAAGTCCCCATACAATACAAGGAGCTGACATGCAATAACGTATAAACTTCCTTCAGGGTACCCTACGCAGAAGGCCAGTATCTGAAGCAACAGATAAGTTCACATGAAGACGATAAAAAATTCCATCTCCCATAATTTCCTCTCGAGCTTCTCTATTTAATAATCAGGGGGTAACCATAATTAGGATTCTATGATCTAGAAATTAACAAGCTGAAAATATTTTTATCAGCCTGTCAATATTGATTGACAGATCTATAATCATGAGTTAAAGCGAGACTTAAAGTTGTAAGAGAGTATTTTATTTAGATCCCTTAGATCCTGTCAGTTTTTCCCATATGTAGGCATGTATATATTAAAGAGTCAAGTAAACTAAACTAAGGACAAGAAGAAAAAAAAATGATCACCAACATCATTCACAGCAGGGGCATAGCTGGCTAGAATTCCAATTGCGGATTTCAGATGTTCCAGTAGCCCTTGTTCTTAAAATACATAGAAGGCCAAACTTGTCACTCCTTTACGAAATTTTGTGATAGGTAACTCTAAGAAAGATATTGTCATGCTCAATCCAGGAGTCAAAATCCCCTATATTGGTCTTGATCATGTGAAATACTACCAGATTCGCATTACCTGCTAAATGCTAAAGCTTGTCAAGTGCCATATTTATGATAAGGAGAAAGATGGGGCAAATCATTCTGTTCTCATGACATGTGCATGCTTATTTCACCTAATCCCCTGCTTCCTGATTAATATTCCATGACATAGTCTTAAACACAACCTTGTCCTAATCAGGCACCCAACTGTCTGCATACAAATGGTTGCCAAGCACTCAATGTAGCAAATAAGCTCATCCACACCCACCATCAATATTCAGTTAGGACTTGTGCTCTTATCCTAACTCTTCATGAAAAAAAAGTCACAATATAACCCTTCTATCAGCATCATCATCACAATTTTCCACAATCACATGCATGCCCATGGAAAGCTACCAGCTGCCGACTAAACAAAGTGGCCTTCAACTATTATTGGTATCTCTTGGCCTTTTCAAACATGCAACCAATTCCAAGAGATGAAGATCATGATGTGTGATTTAATCATTTCCCGAGCCACTCTTTTACAGGTTTGAGATACAATAGAATCAGAAATGTCACTCCTTTGAACTATTAGTTTATTTTTCTCAAACTAAGCTATTCCTTTTCAGCAACCATTTCCAGAATGAGCATACAGAGAAAAGCATTCTTCCTTCATCTAACAACAAAAAGGGGAAACCAGACAGTTTCATATTGTGCTTAATGCATTAACCTGTATCTATTTGTCCATTGGTGTGTATCCATCAATATATTGTAGCAATTTTCATGCATGGCTTGAATAACTGATGGTTAAAAGGAATTAATAGCGAGCTCGTTTCCTAACAATATTGATGAAATCATGGGCTTCTAGAAAATATTTGCTACAGATTTACTCTTATAAGCATAAATATATATTGTATACTCACATGGATACCCATTCAAGTACAACACTGTTCATATAGTCCTCTCATTTCAAAATTGTTTCGGCAGTCTTATGAGCAGCATATGGAATTTATCAGCACAATCAGACGGCTCAAAATGTCCTACTTCAGTCCAATGCTTGGTTCTTCGTAAATTATTGAACTTAAAATGTAGTCTTCTATATTCTCAAAAAAATATAGCCTTTTATATCTGGGAAACATGATCAATATCCTGCGCGTGTTGCTCGCACTTATTTCCTACTACTCTGACTGCCCCATATGACACTGGAGTGTTGCTCATAATGCATGGGGAATATATATGGATTAAATGTAATAGCCTTCGTCTCTTTTCGTGTTGCAAGTGTCCATATCTAAATAGAGATATAGATATCAGTGGTCAATAGTGTCTGAATATTTACATGAAACAAACTATTATATAATGCATTTGTTTATGAAATAAAGTACATATGATGAGGACTTTAAGAAAAAGCAAATTCTAATTCTCCAGTCTTTTAACGTGAACCCATTTGTTAATGAGTTCTCATCTCTGAACGAGAGGTGATGACACACCAGTTCTTTGAGCTTAGTTAAGATATGTATTTTTAATTTGGCCATCATTGAGGACCTTAAGACATGGTCTGATAGATTTTAAATGATTTTAAATGCCCAAAGATTGTATCTCCTTCCTCCCTCCTTCTCAAGTTTCAAAAAGTAACATTAAAAGAAACCTTAGATCTTCTTGTCCTCATAAGTGTAGATGTGTATTTTGGGAACTAGAAAGTTGTAACAGATGCCACCGCATATTTTAAATCTAACAAGAAGTGAGGTCCATTATGCCAAGGGAGTAATCATAATGCAACTTGTTTGTCTTTCCTTACGCAGATACCAAAAGAGAGAGTAGTTAGTAATGCTTCTATAAGATAAGCAATATGAGGTCCTCGATGTTGCATGGACTCTGAAGTTTGATTTTCTATGGTCAAAAAAAAAAAAAAAAAAATGCATTTGGTATCTACCGTAATGAGTCATGTATTGTAAGGTTACCATGTTGAACTTTAGTTAATGGCATTGAGCATTTTTTTTTTATTATTTTCTTTATTATTCTTTGTTGGAGTTTTTAAGAACTAGGATGGATGGAAAGCTTGGCCAAATATTGGAACAAGGGCAGGATTAAATGTGGATATCTTGTAAAAGCACAAAAGACTTCACTAACTCAGCTAAAGAATAAGGTGCTTGAGAATTTTCCTCTTTTTTTTTTTTTTTGAAAAAGGATAAGGCACTTTAGTTCCATTTTTCTAGTATTCTTATATTTCTAGCATTATACTAGCTATATATTGGAATGAGGGCAGGATTAAACATAGACATCTTGTATCAGCATAAAAGACTTTGTTGACTCAGCTAAGAATAACGTGCTTGAGAATTTTCATTTCTTTTTTTCTTTTTGAAAAAGAATAAGGCACTTTAGTTCCATTTTTTCTTATATTTCGAGCATTGTACTAGCTCTTGCTCTTTTGCTCTTGAACTTCTCAAAAGACTGACCATAATTCATTTCAATATCTCTTTTTATGACATTTGCTAACTGATGATAAGCCATACTTCCCATCCGGGCACCATGAGTGCCCTGGAAATGAAAGAAAAGTTTTGAGCCATTTGGTAACAATAACAATGGTACTTAAAGGTATAACAGTTGAAATATCTTTTGCATTGGCTTTTTTTCTGTTGTCTATTTTTATGCATTGTAATGAGTGAAAGCTGGCTCAACACCAACAATTATTGAATTAGGTATGGTAGCACTCACAGTGGTCCATCTTCACAGCTGCAGAGGTTGTGCTCGGAAGCAGAATAAGAGGCACCGAACTCATCGGGCTCTGTTCAGCCAAATACGCATTGGAGTGCTCAGATGAAACCACTTTTCAGAAAGCAAAATAGGTATTTTAAAAAACTGGAGACAGCATTTTGCTTTCCAAACTAATTTACCCGATTTATTCGGCTTTCAAATATGGTATTATCTCAAAAGAAAAGTAAAAACAGAAGAAGAATATCGCAATTGGGTATTAGTTTGACTTAGTAGATCCATTGAGATCACATTATGTTATTCCTGTTAACTTGCTGCAAATAAGATCCATCAAGACAGTAATAACACTGGCAACAAGTCCAGCAAAAAAGAACAGACTATCATCCCAAAATAATAAAAATTGTAACAAAGGCAGGCATCAACAGGAATGACGTAGCTAATTACTTATCCACACACACACACACACACATATATATATAGCTTTAATTCTAAGAGATTTTTCCATTCTAACTATTGGGTGTTTATGAATGCTATGTTAGTCCATTTTAGCAGATGGATACAGCAAGTCATTTATTTGACACGTTATTTGAGTTTCTTTTCTTTTTTGATAGTCTTTTTTTTTTTTTGGATAGCATTTTAGTTTCTTTTGCGCGGCATAATCGGCTAGTAATTTCTAAAAAAATATATAAATTAATCGGCTAGTCCGTAGTCATAATATTATATCTGCCCAAAAGTCATGGAAACTTGTGATGTTATACTATATTGTACCGAAGTTTCATCAAATAAATCCATAGAACACTACATGGCCGTTTCACCCATGCCATGGGAAACGAGAGAGAGAGAGGTTTGAACTTTAAAGCACTACTAGCAGTCATTATTATATTATTATTAACAACGGAGAGACCAAATACATTTATAGCCTTCAACGCATAATTAAGTAATGTAACCCACACACAGACCAGAGAAACCTAGTGATCAAACCACTACACCACACAGTTCATGGCTTTCAAACTTTCCCCCCGTCAACTCCCTGGTCCCCAAAAGCTCCAAATAGACTAAAATATCGTCCTTCGCCCACTCAACGGCACAAAAAGGCTGAGCGAACACCAAAGGCAGGTCCACCTAAAAAAGAACTAGAAACGTAGGACCATCCATCACAAGCACCACTAACCAAAACCAAGAGGCAAAGCCAAGGGCCCCTCCTTTGGGTCCCTATTGGCTTCGTCTAACGGTACTGAAACATGTCAACCGAGGCCATGATGGGCTGGCTGTTCTCAGCCATCAAGCTCCATGGCCTCGTGAAGCTGTCATCGTTGGGCCCAAAGCCATGGTTACCACCACAATTCATGTAGTATAGGACCTCATTTAGGGATTGAAGCCTGGTGCTCAGCTCCGTCATCTGGGTCCTGAGCACAGAGTTGTCAGCCTCCATACCCAAGTAACGCTGTGTTGTGGTGTTGAGAGCTGCGAGGATCTGGCTGTTCTCCTTCATCAAATGGCCAACTTGGGCCATGAGATCATCCAAATGCTTCTGTTTCCGCATCCGGGACCGCCGTGCTGACTCCCGGTTCGACAGCATTCTCTTCTGCTTCCTCTGATGCATCAAAGCCTGCAAGTCCTCCTCGGAGCCAGAATTAGGAAGCTGGCTGGATCCGGAAGAAGTGCCACTGGAAGAAGCCATTAATAATTTATATACAACGAGGGAGAGCTATTCAGTAGTTCTTTAGAGATGGTGATTCAGGAAAGACTAGATAGGCAAATTATGAGAATATAAAGAAAGAGATTATATATAATAGATAGATAGATAGATAGATAGCTTATGGACTAATATAGATATATAATAGCTCTGATTTCAAAACAAGTTCATGAGAAAACGTAGAACCAGTAGAGGAAGACTACGGAGAAGGATTGAACCAAGTGCGTCCGGCGTCGAAGTGAGGAACTTATCATAAACCCTGAGAGGAGGATTTCACTTAGGATAGGTGACATCAATTAGGAATATTAAGATGAACAGATCCAGCATGTGAAATAGGAGAGAAGAAAATTCAAGAAAAGATAACAGGAGGCAGAAAGGAGAGATTTTTCGGTTTTAAAAAAAAAAAAAAAACTCAAACCAAAGATCGGATTTTGGAACCAGAGCCTCCGATTTTTGAGATGGATATTCGATTTTGGACCCTAAAAATCCAATCTTTAGAGAAGGTTTCAAGGAAACTCCTTCACAGGCACAAGAACAGGGTCACCTTTGATAAAATGGCGTGAGAATGAGCCTAAAAAGAGGGACCTTTCCACCAACCGAAGCAACGCAGCAGCGAGAGGACCCGATTCGGGGGATGGTTTCTCGATTTTGAATCGAGTAAGCCAGTTCCCGAGATCGGAATCCTAAAAAAATATGGGAACAGAGGGCACCAGTAGGGAAAAGAGAGAAGGGGAGAGGAGGGAAAGGTAGGGAAACAGGAACGGTAGAAAGATTTGAGAAGAGGAGAGGAGGGGAAGTTTTCGGCACCGCAAGGAGTTGGAATTTATAGAAGAAAAAGGAGGCTAAATAATTATAAAAAAATAGCGGTGGTGGGAAAGCGGTGGGAAGGCATGGAATCTCCCGTTGAGGTTGTTGGAACTTGAACGGGGTGATGAGGCATGCGGGCTGGAAATGGGATTTGCCGCAAGAGTCCAATTCCAGCTGGCGGTGGGACCCTCGGCCCAGTGGTAATTAAAAACCCTCACAGCCTTTCTTAACTGCCCCCCTAATCACACCTTCTTTGCAACTTAAAAATAAATTAAATAATTACCATATATTCTACAAATAGAGGTCCAAAAAACTATCTTCACTTTAATAGAAACATTTTTTTTTCCCCTCTATCCTTCCCAACTACGTTTTATACATTGCCATGTTTGACCGACGGAAATTGACAGCCAGGCCCAGGAGTAGGTTTTATAGTCCCCTCCAAGCTATTTTCGTATTTGATAACTTATTTTGGACAAGGAAAAGATATATTTTCATGAGTGTTAGATTTCCATAAAATGGATAAAACAGTATCCACAGAGGACTTAGGTATCATTTTTTGTAGTCCAAGATATGTGATTGAGTAACAATAAAAATATTTTTTATATATTAATTATTGATAATTATTTGTTAGATGTGTATGATGCTTTGATAGTATAATATTGTATATATTATATTAATATTATATATAATATGGTATTTTAAATTATGTATTACTTATAGATCTATGCTTTTGATATTTTATTATTATCATATAATTAATATTAATAAAAGTTATATTATTATAGCAATCTACACAATTATATTGTATTATTTAACTATATTATAACTATTTTATTATTAAATATATTTTGTAACTATTATAATTTCATAGTTATATTATTATATTATTAAATATATTACTTTATTTTGTATCATAATAGAAGACTAATTATTATAATATTAATTTTAATATTATCATGTTGATATACTATTTTAATAATGTAAAATTATTAAATAATATAGTTTATGTACTACTTATATCGCAATATTATATTTATATGCAATATTATTAATATTATAATATTATCAAAATTATAATACTAATAATAGTTGTTATATTACTAAAATTATTATTAGATAATATTGTTAGAGTAATATTAATAATAATATACTAATGATTTTATATTGTGTCATGTATAATTATGTTTTATTCATTCTTCAAAGATTTAGCTAGGCTTATTTAAATATAAAAATCCAACTAAATATTACCAGCAATTCTCTATATTGAATTCTCTTAAATGTTTATTTCTATTCCTGTTTATCACTCTAACAACTAAATATCAATGTATAGAGAGAAAGAGAGAGGATTGCACCGATAGGAATGGCAATGGATCGGTCCATACCCATACACACTCCATAAGTAAAAATTTCATACTCACATCTGCATTGTACCCATCTTGGATCGAGTCAGTCAAGTAGAGATGTAGGTTCGATCGAATCAAATAGAGATATAGATCGGATCGAGTTGGATCATATATATGTAAATAATATAAAATTATTATAATTTTGTATGAGGATATACATTAAGATTATATCGGATCGGAGCATACCATTATCTGTATTCGATCTAATCTATTTGAATATTTTTTTTAGAACCTATATCTGCATTGGATCCAATTGAGTTGGATCGGATATCCGATGGATCAACTAAAATTGCCACCCTATGCACCAGTCAAATCTCCATTTTCACATATAAAGATGACAAAATAAAAAGTAAAGTTGTTGCTGCGAGCTCAAAATCTAGACGGAAAGATCGGATGAAGTCATGCGAGAGTGGCTGTAGCGATCCAATCCAATCTCCTTCAAAAAAATCTACAAAATAAATCAAAAATCGATGGATCTTCCGATCTTGGATGCTTCGATGCTTAAGTCAGTTTGAATCTCGAGAACAGAAAGTGAAAAAGTAGAATAGAGAGCAGGAAGATTTATGTGGAACTAGATGGTTTGTGATTTTGTAGGAGCTAGAGTCCTAGCGATAGAGTCTTCCTCTAGTTTGAGCTCTATTGAGCTTGAAACTTGAGAGTCAGAACTTACTTGAAGGATCTCTTGACCCTCTATTTATAGAAGGCTGATAAGGCATTAAAGAATTTGTTAGGCCGTTAGAGAGTTTGTTAGATTGTTGGAGGCCAGCTGTAGGTGAGCTAAAGCACAGCTATATGTATTAGTTAGAAATAAGTCATACTTAGCTATATGTGCCAGCTGGGGATGAGTTGTAGCATCACTATATGTAAGATCGTGGTCAACTTTCATAGGATAACTGTAGCTATCAATTAATAGTTTATCTCGATAAAAGATTGAGGTAAGATCAAGTATCATATCAGACTCCAGATGTCTCGGGTATATGGAACACTTTCTTCAGGTCGGTATTTATATGAACTGAAATAAATCAGATTGGTATTTAT
This sequence comes from Elaeis guineensis, assembly GCF_000442705.2. Lineage (NCBI taxonomy): Eukaryota > Viridiplantae > Streptophyta > Magnoliopsida > Arecales > Arecaceae > Elaeis > Elaeis guineensis. The sequence continues at coordinate 74,103,957 of NC_026007.2, read as the reverse complement.
ATGGACTGAGATGAGTCATGTCGGTATCTATATGAGCTGAGATGAGTCAGGTCAGCATTCAACATTCAGTTCAGGTCGGTCTCATGATAGGCTCAGCCTTAATTCAGGTATTTTGTGATGACTCGGCCTAGGTTACATCGACTTTATGATGAGCTCAGTCTTGGTTTAGATCGGATTTTAATAATATGAGAAATGCAATAGTTCCACATGTTGTGAGTCAAAGGGATTTGTGCTTATAAAAAGAAAAATTTTTCTAGTGAGGCATCTTTTAAAATAAAATCGTAAATTATGTATTAAATGACAATACCTCACATACGATCGAATTTTTATCTGTAATAAAAATAAATAATGAACCTCTTAGAAGGACTAACAGGGAATATGCTCTCATGTCTGAGATTTTTGAGGTAAAAAAATCTCAATTTTAAATAATTGATTAAGTAGATTATGTGAGAGAAATTTCAAATAATGACCATTAGACCTTATGTAAACCTCATACAACTATTTTATGATATTTAATCATCATCATATGGATCACGATACGATGAAACTGGGTTAGAGATACTAATAAGGCGCTGCTACAAAATTATATTGGATAACTGAGACAGTGCGGTGCAACCGGATGTACTTACGCTAAGACGATCCAACATTTTATTTTTTTTAATAAAAAGAAGGGAAAACCTTCATCTACCGCCCGTTAGGGTCCACCAAGATGAGTCCGAATGCAATGTATGCTTTTATTCTCTTTGTTTTTTTTTTTTTTAAAGAATTTAATGCTTTTCTCTAATTTAAGGGTATTTTGGCGTGATGCGGAGCTTCATGGTGGGAGTAGGATAAGGTCGTGCGATGATAACAGGGAGTACTATTTCCACCACCAAGTTGGATACCCAACGTCTGTCCACATTCAATGCCTCCTGCCAAATTTTAAGCGCATTGGGCAAAGGTTTTGGACCAATTGATAGGGATGGCTTTTGGTGAGGACCACAACCAAGGCCGCTTGAAAGAAATCATCTTGAATTAGTGTTACAATAACTTCTAAGGATTCTTTTTTTTTTTTTTTTTTTTGAGTGGAAAAAGTGGACAATTTATGCAAAATTTCATCACTCTCTAGCATATATATATATATATAACTAAAAATTTAGCCTGCTAGCTTCTCTACTTTGGATCAATCTGGAGCAGCACAGCTCCAATTAATTAAATTCATTTGTATTTTAATTTTTTTTGGCTGTGAATACACAACAATCACTATAGTTTTTTTCCTCGTACAAGGGAAATAATCTGTCACCATGATTAATTCCAAACATACGAATTAAGATCACTCGCATTCTATATTACCTGATGACGCATATGTTACGCTGAGTGCTCTACTCAAAGATTTGAGATATGTCGTACAAAATCACCATACAAATCCAATATCTTAGGGGTGGTGCATGTGAAAATTCAGAGACTTTTAGCTGTAAAACCGTACTTCAATGTACAAGTCATAAATCTAAATTTGACCGAGAGACATGCTTACTTGAGTTGCTAGATAGATTTTGGCATGTGTGATGTACATGAGTCTCTGCCATGATTGCATGGAGCCTTGATGGCTGACGACCAGCAAAAAATAAAAAATGGAGTCCCGGTAGATAAATAAGGCGGTACCTTAATGTGAGTGCAGTTTACTTGATTAGTTTTACGCAAGAATTACCATGTTTAGATAGATTTTGGATCAAAGTTCCATTAATAGCTGTAAATTTCAATTCCAAATTAAGTTCAGAGCAAGGTAAATTTTTTGGCTTTGGCGTACGCCAGAACATAAATGACATTAGAACAAAGTGATTATTAATTATCATTACTTTTGGTAGCTTGAAAGAGTTATTATCACTAGTTTAAGACAAGTGCTGCATATGCTCCAGCGTCCTGTCTAAAATGTGCATGTGACACAAAGTCCTTCGCTTGTTACTCTTTATTTTCCGACTCCTGGTGGAAGCTCATTGTCACCTTCCACTCTTCCAGCCCGTGATTTTGAAATTGTTCCGTCGCTTTTTCCGGAAGGACCTAAACTTAAAGTCCATATGGCATCCTTTTTTATGTCTTTTTTTTTTTATTTTCAAAAATAAAATATAAAAATCAAAATAAAAATAAAAAAATATTTTTTAAAAATAAAAATTCATATTTTTTATTATCATCGTTAACAATGATTATCCCACATTTTCCTTTGCCACTATTATATTACCATCTCATTCTTACCACTACTGTTGTCTTATCATAGTCATCGTCTCCACTTAATTCTAGCATTATTACTTTCACTATCTCTATCACCATTGCTGTTCTAATGCCATAATTTCTGTCATTGTTTTAGCCACACTACTACCGATGCTTTTACGGTCACTATCCATTATCATCTTCATCATATTTATTTTTTATAAAATAAATAAATAATTTTTTTAAAATATTTTAATTTTAAAAAATATTAAAAAATAATGATACCAAATGGCATCTTGCCAGTAATTCCATGAAAGACAACTAAAAGAACATTTTTATCTTTCAAAATATTCCATGTTTTTGTCTTTCAACGCACTTGATGTTTTTTGTCTTCTAATTTGATGAGGTTCTGATGTTGCTTAATTTACGTAAAAATTTCGATCATCAAAACTCATTTTTTACACATATAAGTGCTCCCTCACTGAGCAATGGACAAAAGTCAGGTGGTGAACTGGCGATCCATCTGCAACTTTTTTAAGCTGGTGGGAGCCCATGGCGTAATTACGTCAATGCTAAGGTCATCTTGTTATCATTTGCATAACAACTCGACGTGAGGCACAAACACTTGGATGGATCCAAGTTATCAGATCCGAAGGGGTCGTCACATGGATTTAGATTTGACAAATATGGTGAGCATAAGGCATCAAGGAAAGGAAAGGGTCCATCACTTGGTGTGACCTGTTCTTTCTTCTTAGAAATGATGTTCAAGAGTTATTTTAACTGCTTATCTCATGGGAGGAAGGTTTAGGTTGCGTGCTACTTGAGTTTTACTTTGATCATCTATGATGGTCTTGGCAAGTTCATATAAAAAATACCAGCCGATGCTATTCTTTAGAATATATAATATATCTTCTTTAAATATAATGGTGAATATAAGCATTAGGTACTCCTGACACTTGTGAACCATCTAAAACTCACCGACCATTTGAAGAGCCCCCTTGGACTAGTTCAAATATTTAAAGCACTCGAATGGATGCTTGCAGGAAGGGAGGATTCTATGGGTTTCCTTTTTCTCTTTTTTATTGGCTTTGGACCAGCAACTTTTTACCGGCATTTATCATTTGGAAGTTCATGCGGTGACAGAATATATAGAGTTTACAGCCTTGAAGAGTTATTCCTACCAATTCACAGAAGTCCAGTCTCAAATATTCCTCCAAGACCAAGAGGGAGGAGTAAAATTAATTCAAAACTTCTAATCCAGGCCCCAGTGTTGGTGCTTTGAGCATAGATAAACGTAGAAAGTAGAGATCAAGGGAGAGTACAAAGTCTTTCAATTCATTTGTAACCATCCATGATCATCCAACCAATGGTTCCAAAAGAAATCCATTTTTCATTTGAGAATCATACTTGATTCTCTGCCTACAAAATTACCTTAAATTAGTTATGGATACCTGCACTCCTTTTTCTCAAGTAGTCCTATATATAATTATCTATCTATTTTCTTAGTGATTTAGTGTTGGGTTGGTATGATGTGGAACGCTAATAGGCAAATCACCTACAAGTAGATAGGGTCCAACACTACGATTCAACCGGACCACAAAGCCCCAGTACTTGGGACTTGTTTTAATAGTCAGCATCCTCCCTGCCTGGAGAAAGTCTTGGTTTTGATTCGATTTATGTTCTTCTGGATCTTTGAATTATTGCAATTAGCGTGACAACATTTGAGATTATCATACAATGCGGGTTTAGTGAAGATTTGCGAAGCTGGCTTCGTTGGATGGGGGCATTTCTAGAAAGATTTCTAACTCAATTATTAATAAAGATCAAGAAAGCTAAGAATAAGTCTATCATAAAGCAAAATTTAGGTCTCCACTGAGCATGCCAAGATATATACTCGTTTGAATTGAGACTTACAAGCATCTGGATCAGTTGAAAGGCGAGGTCAAGAACCACCCAAATTATACAAGAGATTTGGGATTGAATGTTTTCCTCCGGGAAAATTGGATGGATTTTCATATGAAAGTATTATAAGAACAAGAAAAATCTCATAGAAACTTCGAGGAGAGGAAATTAGCTAGATAGAATCAATTCACTTGCTCGCACATTGAATACGTACCCAAGGGTGACGTATTTGTCTCATCTTCAGATTTGGAACTTAATGCTTCTAAATGGGAGCTTCATACCTACCGAGCATGTGCTGGTATGATTGGAGGCATACAGCTTATAATGTGCGACTCACATGCTCGCACCTTAATTTCCTCAGGCTCATGCTTTTGAAAACCATTTGGCTCACATGACATGTGCTTTAAGGTATCTTTTTTTCTGAGAAATCTCTCCTCCACTCCACGAATCAGGTTACACAAGAGGATTCCTTCCTTCGCCTTGTGTGGCTGATAGCCTGTCCTTTTTTTTATATATCTCGTCCAAGTTCCCGAGGGACCTAATTGATCAAAACAAGGAAAAAGGATTAAATAAAAACTAGAAAGCAAAAAGGTTTGTACGCACCTCAAAAGCACCCGACAGCCTCGAAGGTCGGTACTCGCAACTTGGACACTTGTTTTTATTCCACCCCCAAGAGTGGGCATGTAAAGGAGGTTACATGCAAGATACCGACCGTTGCTTTGTTCATATGGAAATCTGGTCATATAAAGGAGAAAGGTGGCAATCCAAAGCCATGTCAGCAAGGCACTAATAAAACGCTTCCATGAGATAATCGAACTGAGGGAAGAGCTTGCTCTTAGCTTAGCTGATTCCAACCGTGACTCTTTACTTTTGATGCAAGTGGAGTGGATGGGGACCAAACCCTATATCTTTGGCATGTGCAATTGGGCTAGAAATGAAACTTAGGAGACAGCTCCAAAAATATCATTCTTTTGAGAGGAAGAGGATGGAATAAGGAAGAAAGATGGCATGTAATTAAGTACACCTTGGATATGCCGAATATATATATATATATATATATTTTTTTTTTTTTTTTATATATATATATATAAAATTCCAACTGAAGTTTGGAATTTTGAGAGGATGGAACTTTGACCAAGTTTGTGATGATGATCCAAAATTGAACCATGTGGTCCGACGGACCATGGAATAGACAAGAGTCATCAAGGTCTCGGTCCCGCACCACGTAGTGCATGAAACGGGGTGCACCGAGCGAGAGATCGCCGTGCACGTATTATGGCTTTCTTGGGGTTGGGGTCCCAAGGACACATTTATTTGGATCCCGTGGCCAGCGTCGATATTGACAAACCTTTCCCTAATTTGATATGGCCCCACCTACCAGTCCAAGTAATAATTTGTGTTATTTTAAGTAACAAGAAATGAGAGCAGGCCACCTATCATGCGCTATTCGCAAGAAACAGCACACGTGTCACAAACATTGTCGGTTATGTCGTTTATCTCACAGTATGCTTTTTGGCTTTGTATGGAATAGAATAACTGATATGCATTCAAAGACCATACCTCCCTGATATCAGCCTGTTCATGAGCATTTAGAGTTTCATTGCCATGATAGCCTCCTAGATGATATCATTCTTATAACTGAATAAGATAGGAGAACCAAAGTGTACAATAAGGCTAATGCCTGCTTGGATATTAATATATTATTTTTGGTATCTTGGATTCTGTAATTTCAATATTGATGACAGAAGCAAGGAAAGGAAATAAAAATTTTGCAATTTCTCTACAATTTATTAGATAGCTAGCTGAAGGAACTTGCCTTCATGATTGTAATGTGTAACATAACCAATATGTCATCATTTAGACCCACCAACCACCAACTTACTTCCTGTCAAAAAAAACCTCTTCTAAAACACTTTTGTTCCATCATTATTGGATCAGTATGTGTGTATGTATGTATGTATGGAGAAGGAGAAAGAAGGGAAAAAAAAAACGTCAACATGCACAATTCTGTCACACCACAAATTGAGTGCAAGTGGGTCCCACCCGAGTGGGGGTGTCGTGGTTACAGCCACAGGGCAGAGATCCCAAGGTGCCTGAACGATATACCCCACTGACATTTGTTTCTCTCAACATTCAAATTGGTGTCACGCCACCAGCTGCATGCCCTCACGAGACAAAAGACCAAGGCATGCCACCAGACATCACGTGAGGTTATGTACCGGTTTGGTCCCACCGGTATTCCCTCGGTGTTCTTTAGCTACTTGTACTGACTTGGTCACCTCCTGATAACCAGCCGATGTCCGACCATTGATGCTTTGATGCTACCTTTACTAATCTTTTCTTAATGCAGAAAGTTTAGATCACTCGTTAAAAAGGAAAAAGACACCAAGATCTATAATAACCGCTTTATTGGAGCAATTAGGACCGCTAGATAATAAAATTGCACTAAACCATCTCGTAGGGTTGAGATTGTATCTTTCGTGCAGAAAAATGATGGATCTTCTTTTACAATATCTATATAGACCTTAAAGTATTTTAAATCTTTCTATTTATTTATTTATGAAGATCTCGAAGTTGTTATTGCACAATCTGATAATGGATTCACGTTTTCTTTCGGAAAACAAACCGTTTCTAGGTATCAATAATTCCATTCTTAATGTTGTGGAATAGTTATATTTTACAGGATATAGTCGTAGTTTCTTTATGTGGCAAGTAGCATGAGAGAGTCCTTTGTGGATCAATGCCTTGTCAGCTTAGAACTGAAGGATCTACAAAGAGGTGATGCTACTAGAATACTGCTGATGGCTGCATGGAATTCCGTTGTTACGTTCCACTGTTTGATATTTGTGCATCCTTTTTGGAAAGAGCGAAGGGAAAACAAAAAAAGGCCGCGAGATTACATTAAAAGACAAGATTTGGTAGGTTTGTGGGGCTGGAACGATTCAAAAATCAGTGAAAACGAAATGGAGATCATGTTCTCTTTTGAAAGAGATCAGTAGCATAGAAGGTGCTTGCAAGCGAGCTTCAGGAGCTTTCGCTATAAGGGTTTAAAAGGTATTATTTGTTTAAGAAAAGGTTAATTAATGCTCTTGCCTTATAACAGTAATTGATGGTTGCTTTCTTTCTTTTCTTCTAAAGTTTAGTTAGATGCCGAACAAGAAGTTTTCAATACAGAATCATGGGTTCAAGTACAAATTGTATATTAAATTAAAGGTCCAAAAAAGAGTAAATTGTTTTAATTTTTCTTCTGAGGACTTATACTTTCGTGTCCCCCTGTCTCTTTCTTATTTTCTTCCCAAATGTCTTTATTTTTCAAATGCTTCATTCTTAAGCAAAACAAAGATCCAGGTAGCATCAAATACTTATGAGAAAAAGATCTTAAATAATTAAATATTTAAATTGAAAAATAGTTCCGCACACTATCATTTTATCAACATCTAAGCATTCTGTCATCAACATGAGTTTGGCTGTAGATCATAGCCCTAATTTGAGGCGAATCATTTCATATGGACTCTTAGAATAATGCTATATATGTAACTAGTACATAGCTGTATTGGATTTAGCACATGTCCTCATGAATCCTCACATATTTTTTTCATTTAAGTTTTAGCGGCATGACCTAGATAAAGGTCTAAATTTATTTAAATCTAATTGCAAGTATTACAAATCTAATTATAAACATCATGATTAGCTCATTATTTTAATGCAACTAAGCCTATACCATAGTATTTCCTTATTTACATGGGCTATGGGCCAATTGATTATTTGTAACAATCCCAATTCTCATCGGCCGTGCAAGTTTCCTCCAACAACAACTGTTTTATTTAAGTTTCTAACGTTAAACTTCCAATCAACTATATACATCAAAACCCTCCTATTCAAATAATAATCGGAAAACTGTGTATCAATTTATAGTAGATAATTAAATAGTTTATATTATCTAATATTACCGATATTATTTCATAAGATATCACGATATACATGGCAAGAAGCGCTACAAAATCGAACAAAACATCATGTGTAATTAATTTGTATTAAATTGCTCACCTAAGGCTGGTTTGGGTCCACATCACCTGCAAGACTTGATCCAGTTTAGACCAGAGTTGGGTATTTTGTGGCATGGCCTTCGTGTTTTACAAAGAGCTCCTAGGTGGGCTTAGAAGTCGGACAAATGGGTGCATGTAGAAAATGTCAAACGCTATAAACAGCTCAAACTTGGGTTATAAAATGATTGGTTTCGGTTTGTTTTGAAGCTAAACAAGCTAAGTTTGAACCATCAATCTAGGATCAAAATTAATTTAAAATAAGACTAAAAACAAACATATAACACACACGCATGCATGCATGTACATATATATGTCTGTATATGCGCCCATGAGTGTGTGGTACGTTTTATAAGCTAAATAGCTGTCATTGGATCTTGAGTACAGTGGTCACATAACTAAGATCATTTCAAGCTTGAATGTTTTTTTATTTTTTAAACATATTACATATTCATTAAAATTTGAACCAAGGATACATAAGGATCACTGGATCAAATGTGGGTCACTCTGGCCATCACGGGGAAGACTGGATAGAAACCAAGAATGAAATTTATAACATTAGAAAGTTGCACTAAATTTCTAAAGGTCTTAACCTCCTTGAGCAGCATTTGATTAAGATGCTATTTTTCTTTGAAATTAGATAATTTTGAGCTCTAAGATGTGGCATCACTATGTAAAGGTATAGCGGATCATGTGATCAAACTAAATTCTAATCAAAGAAAAAATTTTCTTTTGCTTCCTATATGATGCGGCATATTATTTGGGCTTCGAAGTGAACCAATCAAAACAAAATTTCCTCTTTGGCAAAGAATTTGACCGAACAACAACATATCTTCCAATTCAGGAAGAAATAGACAAGCGGCCCAAGGCTTTGATCGAAGATATATTGAATATTTTGTAGATGTGGTATCCATTTAGGTTTTGAAACAATATAGTTTTGTTTTCCGCTGTTACCTTATTTATGTTTTCTGCACTGCCTCTTGAGTTCAGCATCGATCTTTTAATTTATCATTCAGAAACCATATATCCGTGGTATTGGCATGTACTCTTCGGACTACATTGTGCTTGCCTTGCAATTGGCTCCCTCTTCCTTGCTGCTAAGCTTCACAATATCAAGCTTCTGTGACAGTGGTCATGTTTGGTGGCACGAGTTCAATGTTGCCCCGCAACACTTTTTTCCAGTGCCAACTAACTTGTGAGTATACAACCCTCAGTTTTATTAAGCATCCTGCATCGCCGAATTACGTGTAGAGGTTATTCAACAAATGATAGAGCTGCTAGGATATCAGGGATCCATGGTGACTCGTGCACAGCAAGCAACAAGTACCTATACATGCCTTATCCCCATTTCAGGGTGGATAGAGTTAGACAAGATAGATTAGGATGCATCAAGACAGTTATACTAGAAATATCCTTTTTGTTAATACAAATAAAATAAATAAAAAATATAAAAGTAAATATAAGTACTTTACATAACACACACAAAAAAAAAAAAAAAAGAGATATAGACATAACGTACCAAATTTTCAATAGCAATAGAATCAACAAATAGAAATATTACTTTTTAGGAGATCAAATATCTTTTAATTAACTAAGAGAAGCGACCAAATAAAAAGAAAAATACAGAACTAAGCATGTATCTTATAGTCTTTTACATGATTAATCTTTTTGATCATAATATTTTCTTCTACATTTTCATCATAATCATTAAGGCTTATATATATAATCAGTTGGATTTGAGGCGGCCATTGCTGTCATTAGCATTTGCTCTAGATCTGCTGTAGGCTTTAGAATGAAGGGTCATCCTCACCCTCGAACTCACTTGATGCGATAGAGATAATTGCTATTTGTAATATAGAAGCAGCTCAAGACATGATCATCTTGATAGAGAGGTGGGCAGACACAGGTCCTGGAGTTTGATTACTTGCACCCTTACTAGCTGCTTGAATGCAGATGGAGAATGTTCATGTATGGATGGGAGAAGAGAGAGCTAAAATGCTAGAAAAGAAGATCCGAAAGGCTGAATAAGCGTTGGTTTAAGCGATCAGGGATGGACTTGGACCAAGCACCACACGCTGTCGACGGGCTTTTGAAATAAATATACACAAAGCCGCAATGCCAGCCAAGAGAGGATCTAAAAACCCCCAGCTCACCTTCTCCACCCGATGCCTTGCTGTGATCTCGATCCGTATGCATGCCGACTTAAAACTACCACCATATAAATCTCCGCACCATGCGACTATGCGATCGATGGACCGACCATTGAAATCCGGCGATGAGTGGCTAAAGGATGGTGAGCTGGGGTGGCGACAAGCGTGGTGTTGGCCTTCTTCTTTGCATCCCTACATCAAATCGGCCGTGGGTGAGAACGATGAGGACGCCCAACTCACCTTAACCCGTCCTCACTTCTCTATTTTCTTTCCTGTTTCCTCGATTGTTCCATCAGCTCTTCCGGTTCGGGGTTTTGGTGATTATTGGGTGATAGTTCTTCGAATTCTAGAGATGGTTCTTAATTTCTGGTTTCGCTTGGGTGTTATATGGTAACCTTCCCATTCCAATTTTCATTTGGATTGTTGTGATATTCTTGATTTCTCGTCGATTTTGATGTTATACGGTGGTTTCTCTGCTATTTTCTGCCCTCCCCCGATCTTTTGAGGTTTAATTTTGTGATCAATGTGTAATAATCCGTCTTCATAAAACTGGTCTTGGAATTTGAATGAATGATTGAATGGTCTCCTCGTTAACCTTGTATTTTTGTAGAAGCAATCGAATGACAATTGGATATTTGATTTTAGAAAAATTATAAATACACCCCCTCTAAGTTTGGGTTATTTTTTAATTTAGATCCTAAAATTTTAAAACCATCAATTTAGCCACCAAAACTTTAAATTTGTTCTAACATGGTCTAACTATTTATATCCATTACAAATACTTTCATATAAAGATCATCTAATAACTAACTTTTGTAAAATCCTAGAACTACTCTTCCCACTAACTTAATAAGGGATTTGTTTTGGTGTGAATGGAAGAGAGCGCTTTTGAGATTTATGTAAGTAGATGAATGATAAATGATGGGGTGCTTTGAATCTATGTAAGTAGATGAATAATAGAGGATAAAATTTTTGATATCTATGTAAATGATGGATGACAAAAGATAGAATACTTTGAGATCTATGCTGATAGTGAATGATAGAGGATGGAGTATTTTGAGATCTATATAGATGGATGAATGTTAAAGGTGGAATGCTTTGATATTTTTGCAAGTAGATGGATGATAGAGGATGGAGCACTTTAAGAGCTGTGCAAGCAGATGAATAATAGATGATATTATACTTTGAGATATATGCAGGTATATAGATGATAGAGGATAGAGTATTTTAAAATCTATATAGATAAATGGATGATAGAAGATGAAGTATTTTAAAATCTATATATGTAAAAAAATGATAGAAGATAGAGTGCTTTAAGCTTGAGCAAGTAGATGAATGATAGGATAGAGTGCATTAAGATCTACCAAGCAGATGGATGATAAAAGATAGATTATTTTAAATTTGTGTAGATGAATGGATGATAAATGGAGGGCTTTGAGATCTATGTAGGTGGATAAATGATGGATGATGAGCATTTGAGATCCATGCAATGGATGGATGACAGATGGAGTGTTTTGAGATCATGTAGGTGGATGAATTGTAAAGAATAGAGTGCTTTGAGATATGTGAAAGTCACAATCTGACTCTCTAAATCAAGATATTTTGGTATTTTTCTCACTCTATTAATAATGCAGAAACTAATAGATGTCTATATCATATTATAATGAAAATTTCATAGTTAATTGAAACTTTTAAATTTTTAGATCTAAATGTAACTAACCCAAACTTGAAGGGGTTTATATATAATTTTTTTTTTTTTACATTTTTGAAAAAAAAAAATAGTGAGAGCCTCTTGCACTCAAATTGCTTAAGTTGGATGTTTGGAAATATACTATTCAAGAATCAAATCAAAGCCTTGGTTGCTAAGTGGAAGGATGTAGCTATTAAGATAAGCCCTAGTTCCTTATACCTCTTGGTTGCTTGGGATTTGTAAGTCGGAGTGCTGCTCGAGTGGTGAGGTCCACACATTTATTGGAGATATTACCACAAGTTCACTGTTAGGATTTAGAGTAATTACAAATTTTCACCATTTAGAAAAATTAGGAAATCAAAATATGTAGGGAAAATGGGGGGAAATGCAAACAATGTAGGCTTATGGTATGTTTACACATTTGAAAACACAAGATTGAAAAAACCTTGCAAAAAGTACCCACCATTGATGATCATATGCATTTTTAATAAGTTGTGAAATTCAACAATGTTTAGATAATTCATGAATAATAATACATCACCAATAAAATATTTAGAAAACTATTTATCAAAGGAAATGTTCGTGAATAGTTCAAATTTTTTTCAGCAATTCTGAGAATATCATCACTATGTTTAAGAAGGCAATAAGTTATGTCAAGTTTAAGCACCCGCTAAGGTTGTAACCATCACTTGTTGCATCGACTTGCACCATTTTATATTGACTATACTGTATTTTTTCAGTAGGGTATCGATACAACATTGAGGTTTGGTTGAGTATCCGAGCTATGCTGTTCCCTCCCAATTTAAATTGAGTAGAAACATTTTGTACCGTCCAATACCTACCATCTGGTTTTGTGTCATACCATCATTAAGAACTTGAAAAAAGTATCGAGAGCTTATCTCATAATCAAGCGTTTTGTACTGGACCAATAATGTACTAATATGATTTTCTATATAGATTTTGTGGACCTTGGCTCTAAGTTCTGACCCTTAACAAGATTTCATCATTGCTTCTTGCTCAAGTGAGAAAGATGGAGCCAAACTTGGGTAGTCAAACTGAGTGGTCATCATTGAATAAGTTGAAAGCATGCTTTGAATTGTTGGTGGACTCTGTTTCCTTTGCCACAGCCTTTTGAGCGGAGCCAGGTTTGGGCGCACCCCTCCCTGCCTTTCTCCTCCTTTTTTCTATTTCCTTTCATTTTCCCACAGCCTTTCATGATAGAGGATTGGCCTGCGATATCGGTACAGGGAGATGGGGCTGCTGTAGGATCCTTTTGCTTTTTCTTCTACTGGCATTCAATTTATTGATCTTTCGAAAGGTCACCTGTGAAAGGTGAGCACATCCATGTGACATTGAACATGGACAGCTTGCGATGTATGTAGCTCATGCATGCTACAATGGCATGCCATGACATCATGGCGAGTCATCATTGCATCATACTCTTTTAAGAAAAATCACATTCTGAAGAGCCAAATCATGCAAAAAGGCTAATAGACGTACTAGGTTTGGAAACGATCCGACTAACTACAAAAGCATGACGAAATGCTCTTAGAATCTTACTGTTTGTAGTTTTGTTAGCAAGTGTGACTTGCATGACTAGAGTTAAATTTTCTTCTACTTTTCAATGCATTGCTCTGAGGTTTCATGACAAGGCCCTTCATTGCCAAAGGTTGCCTTGGCGATGAAAGCAGCAGCAATTTGCAGTAGGTTGAGGAAGGGTCATTTTGTGGTTTTGAATTTTCCAGACCTTGGTGAATTATATTTAATTCGGAACGTAGATCACATATAGATGGTGTATTGCTTGCTAGTTAAGGTTCTATTAGAACAAGAAGAGGTTAATATTGATGTTTTCCTCTTCCTCCAAGGATTTCAACCCAAAGAACTTAAATTTTTGGTCAATTAATTCCAATCAAGAACAGCAATTTGATAGTCTCCTTGCATTGACTACAGTTTACTACTAACATTAAGTACCATGGAGGATTCTTTATTTGCAATATCTATCATCAAGGATTTTAACTTACCTACTACAACTGCTTGATGTAGTTGGTGAACTAATTTAACCGCAGAAAAATCATAACTAATGCCTTGAGTTTGGATGAGTCGCAGAAAAATTTGCTTTTTGGATATCATGCATATTTATTGTGAGACGAATAGTACCAACAACTGGACCGTCTCCTTTGTTATGGAGCATTTAGGAGATGTATCGTGGATCGATGTAGGGGTGGCTCTAGTATTTTTTATGATATTTCATTTTCTGATTCTCTTTGATGTATTTATATTACATTTGCATGAGCGCTTCTCTTTATCAAGAAAAAAATATTCATATTGTTGAAGAGCAGTATGTTTATTTTCCAACAAGTAATGTTTTTTTTTTTTTTTTTTTGTCATAATCTAAAGATGGCAGTATATCACTGTTTAAGTAATATTTCACTGTGATTAGCATTTTTGTTGCTGAAGTCAGTCGGTATTTCCCTCCACTTCTATGATCTTACTGAAAATAAACAACTGCATGGAGATTTATAACTAAACAATCATCCTTGAAAGCTCATATTCTTATTCATACATGGAGTTACCAACTCAAGCGAGTCCCTCGTAGAATCCAAATGACTGTATTAACTTCGTTCCGAATCTAGCTAGCCTTCCTTTTTTTTACTTTGGCAGCAAATTGTACATGCAATGGAAGGGTTGAAGCATGCATAGAAGCTGTACGAAATGGTCGGTGCCCGGTTTCTCTTGGCTGTGCTCTCTGTTATGACTGGATGAGGAAAAGATCTACATTGTTATCCAAAAAATTTAGAGGCTCTTTTCATATTAAGTCAATGTACCAATTGAGTGTCTGAGATTTCTGTACGGCAGTGATATGCAGGAAGTCAGCTTTTCTATCAAAGGATGCTGTATACTTTAGAAGCTTTATAAAAGATCTGAAACTGTGTGGACTGTTGAAGCCCCCCCAACTTGCTGTCGTTTGGAAGCAATTTCTGTTCAGTGAGCCATGTCATGAGTAGTCCTCCTCTCTACCATTTGTTGCTTTATCAAGTCCAAGATATTGGCCATTTTGGAAAATCAGATGCACAAACTTCCTTATGTCTACTTTTAGATTTTTTTTTTTTAATAAAAAATATAATGGATATTCTTTGTTTTTTCTTCCCCAAGACACCCGAAACAACAATTAAGGTGAATATTGCTACATACTTGTGTTTGAAAAATCATAAGCACTGGATGGAATTCATTGAGTAGATTTCACCCAAAAATGGAGTCATGGACTAGAGATATCTCATGGTCAAAATAGACCCATGAGGCTTTTGAATTAGGTTTTCGCAATCATTCAGAAGAAGCAAACCAAGTGTGGGCACTAAAGAGTCTCGTATATAGAGTGATTTTTCAGTTTATTGCTCCGGTGAACTGGGTTTCCATTTTTTACCTAAAAATTTAGAGCTCAGAATTGTTTCATATGTTGAATGCACCGGTAACTAAATTCTGGTCCTGGCTAGCTAGCTCTTCCAATAAAATAGATAAGCCCTAGCTTAATATACTGCCGCCAAAAAAACTATGGGAATATACTAAGAATTCTATGACTAATATGCAACTAAATAAAGAAGAAGAAGACAAAAAAATAAATGAATAAATAAAAGAAAACAGCTGGAACAAGTTTGATCCAATGGCCTCGCCCCTCACCCAAGGGCTTAATCTTGGGAGAGTTCTAGGCTCAATATTCAGGCAGTGACTCTTTATCAAAAGACAAGAAAAAAAAAAAAAAAAACTGTAACTCACTAAAATAATACTTTAAAATAATGATCCTGCGCAAGAGTTATGTCAACCAACCTCTGGCACGCAAGATGATGCCTTAAAACGATGCCTATGCACGCAAACCACATAACAACATGGGTGTGGATGATTAGGGACTTACTTTGGACCAGCATGACCCAGATTCGACCCGGAGTGATATCCAAAAAAAAAAAATAATAAATTACTGTGTATGTGGAGCTGGCATGATAAATTTTCTAGCTCCACCTTCGCGGAGTTCAAGTTTCACGGCCTTCCTAAAAATTTAAACTAATCTTTATCTGGTCAAATCGAGTCCACAGTCCGGTACCTGACTTGCTTGTCGCAAAGGCCCCATCCCTGGTGTAGATTTCAGGTAATGATGGGGTCCAAACTGGGCCAAGGCAAAGCAGGATCAAGCACATGAATGCATGACATGTCCCTGCATGGACATGGCATTCCATGTTGATGTTATGCACAAGGAATGGGACATGGGCCCCTTCAGGCCTTGAAAAGATGCTACACCGTAACGTGGCATCACTGTGGCTCTTCACCACAATGTACGCCAGGGACACAGCCTAACATCCATGCTTTTAGTGGACGTATGGAAAGTAAAGACAGCCATGGCCCCATGTGTTGGAATCCATGCCTTAAGAATACTTAAAAGCATATATTCCCTTCCGGCCCCTTTGTCTTCTTCTGAAACACCTTTAGGATCGTAAAACCAGGACCTCTTTTTTCTAAGGGCCTACGCATGGGTGCACCTTTAAATTCAATCCTAGATCTTGATACCAACAACCTAGAGGCAAAAATAATTCCGCACCGAGTGTTATTTTATTGGCTTTAATCACCTCCTGTTTTAATATATTTATGGATCACTCCAGACATTCTTTTATATTTGGTTCTGATATACTTAAGGGCCTATTCCCAAGATTACCAGTCTCATTGGATAGAGGAGGAAAGCAGGATTGAGAATCCCAGTGGTGGATTAGGACTGAAGTAGGAGATAAAATATGCTTGGAAGCTGTGGATTATATTGAAAAGCAAACCTAGATGTGTTTTGACCAGCTAAGACTTGAGGAAAGCAAAGTTGATTTGGCCATGATGAAGGGAATGGTCCTTAAAGTTGTCAATCATGGCAGGGTTTACTTTTTCGTCATGTGATTTTAGAACCTTGTCAGTTTGATCAAAAGAGAGATGCGATTTTAGAAGATATGTCCATTTAATTTTATGCTGGAGTGCTTCATTAGTTGCCTCTGGTACCTGAATTGAGCCTGACATTATTTTTGGTGGTTGGCATAAATAATGTTTTTATAAACATCATTTCTTCTTTATTTTCTATTGAATAATGAAGCTGATGTTTTTGCATCGCTGAGTGATCGATAAACTGGATGAAAACTGGTTAGATGATGATGATGGATCCATCCTGAAATTTCACTCAAGCATTCTCAGAACAACCCTTTTTTTTTTTTTTAACGTATATTGAGGCATTCTCGGAACAACTTGGGTAGTCAAAATGCGTACCCTACTACGTTGAAAGCCAACTGTAGCTTTCTTTGTACAAATAAGTGTCTATTTTTGTAAAAAAAATTTATTCAAAATTTATATTTGTCTAGATAAATATTTTTAGATAATATTTATATAGAAAATAATTTATCTATATTTTTTTATGTATAAGAAAATGACTTAGAAATCAATTATCAATATTTTTTTTAATTATGATTTTTCAGATAAGTTGTTAAAATTTATCCATATTTTCTATAATATCTTTTATATTTTTTAGACTTGAAAAAGTGGACAACTGAGTTATTGGGCATTGAATGATGAAAGATTTGGAAATGAGGATAGGATATATTAGAAATAAAATTAAATATCTACTTTATCGAATGATGGAATAATGATTTAGCCATTTTTTACATGAGTAAGATTTTTTTTTCATTTCATGAGTAAATATTATTTTTAAAAAAATAAATTATCTATTTTGAAAAATATGAAAACATAAATAAGTTGGTCAATAGAAAAGTTGATCAATTTTTTCATAATATTTATCTATAAAAGAACGGACTCTTAAAGAAAAATAAGCCTAGTTCACCGGAGATAATTGGTTCATACTTCTTTCAGTGAACTCTAAACCAAGCCCCATTTTGTCTAACGATTCTTGGCCAAGAGACGTATTAAAGGGCAAATCTATTGAAACTAATAAGAAATAAATATTAGGTTGATGGTACTACTCAAGAAAATTTTACCAGTTCCATCAATAAAAAACAAAGATAGAAAATTTATTTGTCAAGGGATGCCTGAGCAACTCTAGAAGCACAAGTACTGAAACAGAAGTGAATTCAGGCTTTGGACTAAAGTGTAGGTGTCCGTCGAGTGGTTACGTGGATTGACATGTAATTTAGAACTTCAATAATTTACTCCTTTTATAGACTAAAGAGGAGAAATAATTGGCTCCTTTATGAAGTTGTCGCTGATATTTGAGACCCACTGGAAGATTAGCTCTTCCATCTGCTTGCATCCCAACTATTAGACATAACAGGATTTACATGGTCCCCTCCTCCAGTATGTATGTATACACACATCACTGATATGAGAAAACTAGTTCTACCTTATAAAGTAGTGAGGGTATCAATGACTGATTAAGATATCAATCAAGCTTCCATCTTTACAAAGATGATGGGCTTTTCTAGTTTTATAATTCTTAATAAGAGTATATGACCTGTATAGATCAACAAATAGGAAAACTGGTTTTACTATTCATGGTATTAAGTGTCTTAAAATGTCAGCTACTTTGTTATTTAAACAAACATGATACTACGGTTTCCCTTTTGTTTTTCTAGGTGTCATGGCCTTCAATAATTAGAGCACAAGGTATATATAGAAAACCCAATGCAGAGATGTGCAGTGATCTGTGAATTTTGTTGGGGCAAGAGAGAGATGAAGTGAATGGGAAAAGGTGAGGCCCAAAGCAAAGGGAGATGTACTCTATAAAGAATTCATGCTTTTTGGAACTAGATGTAGGTTAGTGGGCATGCTGGATCAGTAAAGAAAGCAGGGTGCACAAAAGGCAAGGGCAAGCTTGCCCATACTCTATTTCACATTCTCCTAGCCTCTTTCTCTGACAAGAAGGATGTGGGCCTGACCTTATTATAACAGGGATTCTTTTGGAGGGGGCCAGCCTACCTTTGCTTATTTAACATTGCTAACATAGAATCATCACAATTACCAAAAAGCCAGTCACCCGGCTCTCTCTCTCTACACATACATCATGTATCCAGTGTGCACGAAAGCTAATTCCTCCACTAGCACGTATGCATACTTGGATCATGTCTTACAAAGAACAACAGTTGTTCTTAACTGGGTAAGGTATCTATTGAAAGGTCTTGTTCATAAGTTAAATTAGTATAATCTTATTCTTCTATAACATGGAGTAATTTGCACTGATTTTTTTTTTTCCATGGTTGCCCTAGATGTCATATAACCTAGCATTTTGGAGAACAAGTTTAGCAAATAGAGTTGCGCCTTGGTATTTAAATGCATTATAGACAAACTATAGGAAGAGAATTATATGCTAACCCACATGAATTAGGAGTTGAGATCTTTGTGGTGCATGTTTTGCACCATAGAGACCCGCAGAGACTTGGATGGCCACCATTCATTTGATCATGAAGACAGATAGTTATCAAATACATTTAATAAATGGCACAAAAAGTGCATCACGTATAGTATGAATGTCGTGTGTCCTATTTGATAACCATCCATTTTTGTGATCGAATGGCACGGTCGCAAAATATGCAGCATAGAAGATCCTAACTTCATAACTAGTGTAAAACATGCATAGAAGGTGTTTAAGTATTTGAGTAGCCAAGCCAGCATTAACAGGTTAGAAAACTTTTCGTGGGTATGAAAATAGCCAGCCCAAAGCATTTTCCTTATTATTCAAACAAACAAAAGAAAAAAAAAAAGAAGGAAAAACATTCTCCTTCCTATAATGCAAAGAGCTTAATTACCCATTAATTGCCATTCATCCATTTATAGTCAAAATTCAGGAGTCTATAACCTGTATCTTTCTCTTCCCCTTTCTTCCTTAGATGCTTTTGATCCATAGCCAAAGCACTTTCCTTGAGATCAATTATGGCCTGTAACTTGCCCTTGTATGCTGTTCGTCTCAACCATCTACCTATTTGATATCCTGGTTAAGCACACAAATGTTTGAACCACTCTCCCTTGTATACAGTCCCACAAATATTAAACCAGCTGAACGAAAATGATTACCAGTCTTGGTCGTGCCAGAAGGACCAAAACAGTGTGATGGTAGTGGAACGAGAAATTTACACTATATCAACAAAGTCACGAAGAATTTATACTCAAAATTAAAATAAAATAAATAAAACAAAGCTCGAAAGAATATTAATTCTGGAACGCATAAATCTTCTTTTATCGGAAGCAGGAACATTTTTATATGTTTGTCGCTTACAAATCCTGTTTTCAGACATTATTGCATGGTAACAGCGCTCCAGTAGAATAGGACATGATTTAGTTCTCTGTAGGTCGGCCATCATCTTGATGTGCAACATCCAACCCATCCATGTCTCAATGTGTACTCACAATTGCATGGGAAAACTGGAGGAGCCAAGGGAAAGTCCGAAGTTTTTCGGATGGTACTTCCCATAAATGCAAAGCCATCTAAGCAAGGGCTCCACCAATCCCCAGAGAGAAGAGCACATTGATAATATAGGTCACTTTTATCCTTATAGTTTTCCAATCTAAATAGAAAACATGCTTGCTTAGAGAGAAATTAGTCAAGATGGTGCACTGAGTGACTAGTACTCCATGGTTGTGGTTATCATTTAACACTTTTAAGAATGTGAGCTTACATGTTATGCACGTATATGCGTGTAATTTTATTTGCAATCGTAGATCTCTTGATACTACTTCAATATGATATCGAGTCAAGAACAATGACTTATGATGTAAATAGGAGTAATTGAGCATGAATATCACATTTAATTTGCCAAGCAATGTTGGTATATTCAAGAAATTTGCATATCAAAAATATTAAGTTGTTCATGCAAAGTAATAGTAGTTGCTTCTTTAATTAGTTTTAGAACATGCAAGGTTAGAATAATAGACCGAGATGCTTTGTAGGAGATTACAAGAACTTGATAGAATACATGTGCAATGCCATAGTCTTAACTTTCAACATTCAAAAAAATCATAAGGTTCTACAAAAAAAAAAAAAAAAAAAAAAAATGGTAAAACATAAGGAAAACAAGAATGGTCATAAACCCTATGCTTAGAGAAGTTAAAAATGCTAGAATAAGATCCAAGCAAAACTATGAAAGATAATGCTTAAAATAAGACTTATACAAAGTTTAGGAATGTAAATTTTGTGTTTTAGATGGCTGGGATAATTGTTGTGCGGCCCAATGATGGATGGATCCATTAGCCTGACGGGTGGAATGAGACTTCTTGTGTTTGTAGATAAGTCATATAAATGTAGGCACAGTGAGTGATTATTATTTAATTCTCGAAAGAAGGATCACTAAGCAACAAAGACTATAAAATTTAAAAGGCGAAACAAGTTGACCATTTTTTATTAGGACTATAATTTCTTAGAATGGGGTTCTTTTCTGGTTCCCTTGCCACGATGGGACATGATTGGAAAAATTGAATTATTTTCAGGTGATGTCATTGCGTGGCAATGTCTTCCCTTTCTTTAAATTTTCTCCACATCCCTATGCATATGTGGCATGATTACGCTCCTATGTAGTACATGACAACGGCTCTAATCTATCGAGCTTACATAGGAGAAAGAGAGTCATCAGACCTTTGCGACTAGACTAACTAAGATCAAACACGGGATACATATCAGACTAGTAATCTTTGCGTGTTAATTTAAAAAAAAAAAAAAAAAAATCAGACCAGTATTCGCTATTGACTCGTGTATTTCACTTAAGTCAAAGTTTAAAGTCAAATTTTGTTTGGCACCTATTGCATGCTGCCACAAACATCCATGTTAGGAGAGGTGGCTATTCCAGCTTTTTCTCCTTTTTAACATTCTTATGTATCTCTTTTCTAATCTTCTTTTTATTTTTTCTTTTCAAAAAATAGTGAGAAACCTACCAATCATTTCATGGAAAAAAAAAATTATATAAAAATTAAATTTTAACAACTCCGATAATTTTTTTGATATCTCATGAATGTTATTTACATATATAACAGCTTGAATAAATATAACTACCATACATACCTTGGGGTAATTGACCATAATATTTATGATTTCACAGATATATATAATTATATTTATCAAATATATTAAATTTAAATAATTTTTTGAAAAAGTTTAACTTTTATCTAGCCGTACCTACACAATTTAGCAGCAACATCAGATAATTATGAAAAGCTTAAATGACAACTATAACCATATATTTTTAATGGGTTTTCAACTAAAAGAGCAAACCTTCTATATTTTGGGTAATAGGATACCTATTTTATTCATCTACAGTTTTACAACATCTTTTTTTAGTGAAGACTTGCATGCAATGTTATTTAGCAACAAATACGTCAGCTGTCAACTCTGTATCAATAGAAATCATTAGCTTTATCTTTTCTTTGTTTATTCTAAAATGATATATATTAAATACATATACCTCGCATACCAGATTCCATGCGATAGGATACATAGAGCTCTGTTCTGAGTTGTGTGGGGGGTGGGGGGGCGAGAGAGAGAGAGAGAGAGGCATGAGTGATATCATTACCATCTCCTGAGGGGTCTTTGCTGAAAAGCCTTGGGATTGAAGGCACAGTTTTTAATCATGGCGGAGGAGCTATAATCATCCCCCTGTAATTGCCAGCGACTGCAACATCTTCATATGAGAGCAAAAAAAAAGGTATAAAGAGAAAGGAACAGCCTGGAGAGAGAGAGAGAGAGAGAGAGAGAGAGAGATGATCTCTTGTCTTCAATTTCAGAGCTGCAGAAAGTTCTTCTGAAAAGAAAAGCTAGAAGAGACAGACCCGCACACGAGAGAGAGAGAGAGAGAGAGAGCTTTGAAGGGCGGTACACCTTCCTTCCCTCCCTTCTCTACTTCAATAAGCTCGGGGAGTAAAAGTATGGGCTTGAAAAAGCAAAGAGGAAAGTGAGTAGAAAAGTTGAAAAAGGGAGAAAGACTGGAGAGCATCTGCTAAATTTTTCTTTGAGTGGACGGTGAGATTCCAAAGCTCAAATAGTCTTTTTTCTCTTCCTCTCTTTTTTGATATTGGGACTCTCAAGCCGTTTAAAACATCATGATGGAGCCTTCAAATCTGGATCACCACCACCACCAAGAAGAGCTTCATGGGTCCTCTTTAGCAGCAGCTCCATCTTTCCATGTTCTTGGAGGCAACCATGAGTGGAGCCAAACTCTGATGTTGTAGGTCTTCTGAATAACCGATTTCTGTTCCTTCTTATATACTTTTCCAGCTTGTCTTTGTTTTTTTGCACAAGAGAGAATTTTGAGTTTTAAATTTGTATTTTCGAAACAGGACATCTGAATACACTTGAATTTAATTCCTAGGATTTGGAATTTTCTTGCGTGGTTGTCTGTTCCTCCTATCTTCATTATTTATCCTAGGGATTTGTAACCCTATAAACATGAGAATCTTAGGAATTAAGTAGAAGCCTCATAGTCGCTTAAGGCTCTACTTTAGATTATGACCTCAAATAGGAACAGAAGCTTGCCTTCATTGCATGATATAAGAAACAGAAGGATGCTTTCGTTGCATAAGGCTTTCTTTAGAATCGCTAAGCTTGACTGGGTTTTGCGCAGAAACTGTGGTGACCTCGTATCCAACGCCAATGGAGTCCTCTCAAGCCAAAGAGATTATAGACCAAGCCATGAGTTCCCACCTCCTCCTTACAACTCACAAATGATCCAAGACCTAGGGTTTCACTGGGGTGCCAATTCCGAGAGCTTCATGAACCAGTCAGCCCACCAACTCAACCTAGCAAAGATCAAAGGCGAGCTACCGGACTCTTTTCCAAAGCTTACTGGAGTCATTAGGGATCCCTCCACCACTGAAGACTACCAATTAGAGGAGAGGCTCTTCAGAACATTGGCATCAGAATGCCAGATCAATGGCCTTCAGCCTCCTTCAACAGACATGTTGGAAGTCCCAAGCTTGGTCAATTTTGGCAGCGGCAGAGGAAACCTCGGCGTGGTATTTCCGATGGCTAATATTTCGAACCCGTGTCCCCCTCTGCCGACGTTCCCGGGATCCCTAGGCATGGACCTTCAGGCTTTGGATCTCTTGGCTTCAGCTAGATTCGGCCGGAGCTTCTGCCAACCTTCACCCGGTGGTATGGCCGGTTTGTTGAGAGAAGATGCACCCTTTGGCCTTGGCCATCTCCATGAACCAGCTCAAGGACCATCCAACAGTCACCATGAGGTGCGCATGCCCTTCACTTCCTTCTTCAACATAAATAATAATAATAATAATAATAATAATATAAGAATTATGATAAGAATAACATTGATTCATAATTGCATGAAGATGAGACTGATGATAACAGAATTTGACAAATACTGATTGGAGCGAGAGTCAAGCTTGGGCACCATCCATCCCATCAACACTGAAGTAAATAATCCAATAATGGCACTTCAGTTATTGTGAAAAATTATTGTGGTTTGTTGCTGTGGTTATATGAAACCAAGGATCAACACCACTACCACCACCACCATTTAGTTAAACAACCACTGCCCTAGCTGTGCTCATCAATCGACCCCAATCTTGTTGTTGTAGTCATCATTGGTATGATCATGAATTTACTGAGCTTAGATTTTAACTTTTGGATGCATTGATAGTTTATATATAAGTATCGTGTGTGCTTGTAATTTCTTTCTTTAAAAAAAAAATGTTGAAAGCTATTACCTTGATTTCTTTTTCTCATAGCTAGATGTCGATATTAACAAAAATGTTATTAGCACAAGTTGGATGGGAGTAAGCGCCAGCATCCGCATCCTAATATATTGCTTGGTTAGTTTAAAACGAATAAATGGATGGTTCGTTGGAAGACGTAAAGAAAGGGAGATCTACTTTTGTACCATATTCTCTCTAAATTAATATTCTAGCAGACACTGGACAGCACCAAAGAATAAATATTTTTGCCAAGATACTAAAAATTAGTAAAAACCAATACCATTCTTTATTTTTTTTAAAAAAAAATATTTTAAATTTAGGTTTACCATCTTGTTGGATTCTTTACGTATAAAATGTAGAGACTTTCCGTCCGCATTGGTTTTTCACTGATAGATGGAACCCCAAAGCAAAGATTCAAGATGTCCCTCATGTTTTTATTTTCTTTCTCACCTCATACCAATGAGCCATAAAGGTACTAGCTCTTTTCAGCTTTATATGTGACATTGCATCATCTTTACAAAAGAAAACCATAAATAAAATATGAGAAAGTAAAATGTATGTTGTTATAGGGTTCTATGTGCATCAATCAAACCAAACAGCTGACCTTTTGACTGTTGCTCCGTTGAAGATGCCACCTTTAGTCAGTGGAGTTGCAGAAGCAAAGAGAGGTAATAGTATTTTGGAGCACCGAGCATCTCACACGGCACCAAAAAAACCGCGGTTCGAGTCTCGTTCTTCATTCTCTCCCTTCAAGGTACGGATGGTTTATAGCAGATACGTACATCCAAGCCTTTCCAAGGATCACTGCAGTGTTCTACATCTTTGTTATTCCTTTTCTTTTTTCTTCTGAATGTTCTTTGGGATTACAAAAACAGGTGAGGAAGGAGAAACTGGGTGATAGGATCGCAGCTCTTCAGCAGCTGGTGGCACCTTTTGGCAAGGTACATCCCACTGCCTCTATAACTCAAATGGAGAGTTCTCAGTCTTGTATGGTTTTGGTACACACACACACACACACATATATATATATATATATAGTTCTTCTATTCTCCTTGATTCTTCACTAGCACATGAGATCTTGTTTATGAAGTGTTGATAGAACATAGTGTTTGGGATCTCTTACAATAATTTTCTGGTGAGGGGTTGATGGGAGAGGAGAGTTCCTTTTTTTCTTTACTCATCCCCTACGCTTCGAGCTGTTGCAGGACAATCAAATAGTTATATTTGTGGGCCGTTTTGAAGCAGACTATATATATCCATGTGCAAAGCATGTCAGATGGAAAATAATTTTTAAAAAACTACTAGCTTAAAAGGGAAACAGAAAAGTTAAAAAGTAATAAAAAAAAGTAAAATCTGGAAAGAAAAGAACGCTAGAAGTACAAAATAATTACATAGAAATGAAAATGAAATATAAAATAAAAGAAGCTGCAAATACAAGTCAAATACAAAAAAAAAAAAGAACAAAAACACAATTTTATCAAAAAAAAAAAAAAAGAAAAAGACCAAATTAACACAACAATACAAAAAAAAATGCAAAAATAAGAGTAATGTACAGAGCTAAAAAGAAAATAAAAATAAACAAAATGATTCTAGATTGAATTTAAATTCTGGGTAATTTCTAGATGCAATCGTCTAATAATACATTAAAATCATTCTAGATGTCATTTTGTTTATATTAACTATCAAAGAAACATTTTAAATAGACAATATATTAGCTCCAGCATGTCATACCAAACAAGATAACACAATATACTTACCAAAAAACACAAGATAATACAGTATTATCAAATGATATGACTGTCTTGACTACCAAATTATAATGATGCTTGCTTGTATGGAAATTTTTCAAGATATATGATCATTGTAGGTATGAAATTATTTATTCTTTATATCATCATAGATAGAGAGGTGTTGTATTTTTTGTAAAATAAAAAAGAATAACGGAAACTGACACTTATGCTACTATTTGTCAAACTGAAAGGACTTCCCCCTTATTTGAAGGATAAATAATTCCAATATTCTTTTATTCTAATATAATAATCCAAAAAGTTAAAATTTTGTTTTTTAAAGTTATAAGTGCTGTTATATATATATATATTCTAGTTTCTTAACTACCTCACCATTGAACCTAGTTTAATAATGAATCTAATATATTAAATTTCTTTGATATATTTATTTTTTCTATTGTATTCTTTTCTAAAGGAAGAGGACTCCAAAGCATGCTTTCGAAAGAGAATTTAGTTTTCTAAGATTTATTAAATGTCAAAATGCAGTATATTATTATCATTTCATTTTGATTTCAATGTTCTAATTTAGGGGATATCTCTTATAATTGTGCACTAACTATATTTAGTTTTTCATCAAAGTTTTATACTAATCTAAAATCATGTGGTTGGTGATGCATAGACTGATACAGCATCAGTGCTAATGGAGGCCATTGGATATATTAAATTTCTTCAACATCAAGTTGAGGTAATCACCATTCTTATGTACATAGCATAAACACTTAAAGGATTGATATTAATTGCATAGTAAAGATATCAACCATACATTTGGCATAATTTGCCATCGATACAAATGTGCAAAATAGTGATGTTCTTTATTATAAGTTATTGGAAGTAAATATTTATCATCAAATAATTTATATTATTGAATACATGGTTAATTGTTATGGATAATATTGCTTTTACAAGAGCAAAAATATTGAATGATGGTCAAGTAGTTACAACTTACTGAAAATTTACAAATCACAACACTAAATATTATAAGTTAGTTCTTTTATATGTAATATCCAGAGATTTTTTAATGTTGAAAATGAGAATTGGTTTTATTTTGAGTTCTATGTTCTTTATTTTTTTAAGAAAATTCTTTGCTTATTTTGCAGACATTAAGTGTGCCTTATATGAAGTCATCTAACAATAAGAAATCAAGGACAACACAAGCGGTATGTATTATCTTTCCATTTGATATTCAAAAATTAATAAATTATCTACTATACACTTTGTCTTCCACTACCCATTTCATTCTATATAAAATCTTATTTTAAAATTCCATATCAATGGAAGATAATTACCATCATCCAATTAATTTTAATTTAAAATGCTATAATTTCAAGTCTGACATGCATGTTTGTAAGTGCATGATGCGATATATTTTTTGGGCCCTAAAAGTTGTGGTAGAAATATTATAATTATATATAGGCAGTTGCATGGATATACAAATATGCAAAGCTGGAGGATGAGAAAGTTGAAAGAAGAATTTTCATTTCTTTAGAATATTTCATAATTTTAGTTTAGCTATCCATAATCAAGATTAAGTTTAGTCACTTATGAAAATCTAGATAAAATAAAATATATTTTTTTGGCATATGTCAAAATCACAATGGAGTTGCTCTAGGATTCTAATAATTACTATTATATTTTTATATAAAGGAGATTTTTACCAAAGTTAGAAGTGAATAAATTCTACAATCATCTTCAAGCATTTTCAAGAATGATCTCAATTTTTTCTGATATCCTCTCTATATGAGATCTAAGTAAATATAAGAAAAATAGAGTTGAGTTCACATGTTACCTTGAAAACTTCTTAGTTGTTGTATATTAAAGATATAAAATATCTAAATAGTTTGTTTATTGGATTGTCCTAATAAAGGTCTCAAAGTGCTAGATAGCAAAACACACCGGAGGAAAAACAAAGGAGAAACATTAGTCATTTGTACTATAAAATGAAGTCTTATGTTTTTCCATATGCACATTATTTTTTTTAAGCTTATCATTTCTTTTTTAAATCTAGGTACCAGATGAGGACAGAGATGAATCCAAGCTAGATCTAAGGAGTAGAGGACTTTGCCTCGTGCCTTTGTCATGCACTTCATATGTTACAAGCGATAATGGAGGAGTTTGGTCACCACCTAACTATAGGGGAAATGCTTGAATCAAATATGTTGCTAAAAGGAGTTGTACATACTTTAAAGCTAGCGACCACATGTTGGTTAATTGAAGAATAATTCATTTTCTCTCTATTTTTTATCTACTTCGATCAATTATAGTGATCTTCGCATAGCTAGTGATCACAAGTTTAAGATCTAAAAAGAGTGATATTGTGTTACAAAGTTGATCAACTAATGATGAAGTTCTAAAACAAGACAATTATGCTCCATCAATGATGTAGAGCTATGCTTCATGGATAATTTATAAACAATATCCTCATAGATTAGAAGAAGTTAATTGACGGACCTCATTATTTGACATATTCTTATTATAAACTGAGACATGCTTCTAATTATATGGTACTACCTATTTTTTGTCCAAGTTTTTGTTATCCAATTAATTGACTTTGAAAATAGTATTAACAGTATAGCCTTTAGAAATCTTTTATAAATTTAAGTATGAGCCTGCCACATAGCTACACTCTCACTCCGTGTGTGTAGAGAGAGAAATTAAAAGTATCAAAAGAATCCTTAATCTAATAAATATTCAAAATTCTTTACAGAATCAACGTATCATGATTTTAGATAAACCCAAAACCAACAACATAGCAACTAGAGGATGCGAGTTTGATAACAAAAGCACCAACTTTAGTTATAATTATTCCATTTCCAAGACCAAATAAGTTAAACAAACTAAATTAGTGCAAAAATCTCAACCAATCCTGCTATAAAATTCATCAACCCAAAAGTATATCAAATTACTGTGATCATTTCAAGTAATCTTTTCACATTTAATTTCACCTTCAAATCATATTAGAATATTCTTTTATTAATGAACAAATAATCACACCATTTTACATTTATACAAGCCAAACTTAATATCATCATATCTACAGTGGTCAATGATATACCGTGTCATCTTCTTAGAAGTAGCTTCAACATGCTTTTCAGATTTCATATTAACTATATTATATCTCTCAAAATGATAACACACAGCATGATGATAAGAAATTTATATTATTTACATCCTATCTCAACAACTTAGAAAACAAGTATGAGTAAGCGATATATGGATTGATTTGGATGAAGCCAAAATAGATAGAAGTCACATGATAGGCTCTACTGAGTATGAAGCTATGGTCTGAAAGAGATCTGATTATGATATAGATAGACAGCTATAAGCCTTAGTTATGATTAACTACAAAGTACAAGAAGATGATTGATAGAAGATCCAAAGTAATCGAATCGGTCTTGGAGATCTTTAAGTATGTGAGAGCACTATATCAAATCCAAAGTAAAAGAAACAGCCAGTATGAGCCACAATCGATAAGGTATGATATCATATAATTATTAATGCAACACGATCATGTGATTGAATGGTAGTAATGGAAGACAATCGCATCAGTTACCATGATCATGAGAATGGAGGCTAGATATGGATAGCAAGTGTATAGAATGATATGATCATGATGGCATACTTTGTTAAATAGATTATGGTAATTCATTAGAGCAGAAGGATATTAACATGACATCATACTTTGTTAGATCATAGTAATTCACTACAGTATTGCATCATTATTAGCTCCCATGGAAGGTATACTTATCTCATATACAACATTCAGTTCACGAGAGAATTACAAATGCAAAAATGCACTTCTATTTGAAGAACTAATCATAAGGCTATACAAATCCCATTCTACAGCCCCGATAGATAGGTTAATAATTCGTTCAAACGAGTCTTCAAACTTCTGCAATCATGCATAGGATCGTGGCTTGAGGATTAAAAGAAAGAAAGCAGAAGTTAGAGCCAATTTCAGTTCTTCGGAACTAACAATTACATACTTGGAGTACAATGATATGACAAAGTTCAGATAACATGGAATGAGCATTGTTTTTGAATTACAGAGGGCAGGCCGCCATGGATGCACATAAAACCACCATCCAATGTTCGCTTTCTTAAACAAAACCATGCAATATATTTATTTATTTATTTATTATTTTTAAATCTATTTAGTTGACAAGATAATACGCACTCAACAAATTCATCTGCTAATTTGGATGGACCTTTTCTTTTTTCCGGTTGAGTAATGCACCTGCGTGGTACATCTGGAGACCTGGTATGGGTAGAGTTAAAAAGTAGTAGCGTGACAAGTAACACGGTTGGTGCGACGGAGGTAGGGGCGGCAATAGGAGAAAGTCACCCTCCCTCGTGGCGTCTATAAGTGCCCCTTCCGGTCCTTGGTCAGCTCCCACCCAGCTCTCGTGCGGCGCCGCAAAGAAGATGGAGCGAAGAGGTCTCCTTTGTCTCTGTTCTTTTATCGCCCTTCTCTGCCTCTCCTCCGCCGAAGTCTTCTTTGAGGAGCGCTTCGATGGTACGATCGGTCGATCCCCTTACTTTCTTTCATCTCTGCCATCATCGATCGATCCCAACTCGTCTCTTGTTTTCTTGATCTCGTTCTTCATCTCTGCGATGATATGTCTAACCGACGGATCCGTGGTTCTTTGATCGATCTTATCTGTTTCTGCGGTCAGTCTCCTCGGATAGGTCGACTTGGTGAAGTTGGACCGAATCAGATCCAGTTCGTTCTTGCGATCGTTTGAGTGTCCGATCTTGGAAAATTAGGGCTTGTCAACTTGTTCTGATCTGTTTCATTGGAAGAGTTCGTTTATTGAAATATGTTTCTGTGATGATCTTTGACGTTTTGTTGTTTCCAGTTTCTTTAGGACACGCCTGTAGTTGCATTTGATCTTCTCTGTTTATAGCACGCTATACGTTAAGCCTGAGTTAAAAGAAAAGCGGATGGGTTAATTGAACTAGCGATGAAGTTCTATGAACAGTCGATGAAGTTTTGAGTGCGGAACTGTAGGGCTTTATAATCTGATTTGATCTTTGCAGTTGGCATTTCTTGGAAATGGAACATGTTTCTATGATCTGGGGTGATATTGGATGTTTTGCAGTTCTGTATTGCTTTCGGGAATCGTTGATATTTATGCTTTAATTATGACCTGGAATGCTTTTGGTATTGTTATTGTTGTAAAGTCAGCATGTCTAGTAAATGTAGGAATTATGGTTTTCTGTGGATAGTGGATGATGCTTACATTGGATTTTTACTGAATTACATTCATTTTGATTTTCTAGGTATCATAATATTTCATGTGTTTAGAGGAAGTTGGATTTTAATGCAAATTGTGTCAACTCTGCAACACCAGTTTGCTGCTAAAGAATGTTGTGACCACATTTTAGATGCCAAAACATGATATTACTAAAGTAGAATGGGTTTACTTTTATGATAAGAAGGATAGGCGTACTGTTATTTATAAAGTGGTAATGCGGTGAGTGACAACCACAACTAAGACTGTATGAGTATACCAACCTAAACATTGATTAAAATCTGAGAGTAGTTGTTGTTTGTTCGAGGCTCACTAGTGATTGCAGTTCATCTGTTTTGGCCATAGCTAACAGATTGTATATGCAACTTCTATGTTTTACATGTGAATAGAAGGATTTCTATTACTGGAATAGTTGTGGAATCAGTGGGTCTTATACATCTGAACTTAATGATATTTTATGTAAAACTGTACCAGGTACAGCATGAAGCCTGGTATTTATATGAATGTTCATTTGAAAAATACTTCCATAGAGCTTTGAGACTGATTACAGTGGAATCAAGAAACAATGGCTTGAATCAGCTTGAAAAGTTGCAGCATTGATTTAGTAGAATGGATTCAGTCTATAATGAAAAGAATGATATCAATCAGCTTACGATTCGATTATATTAGGGTTAATAAATTTATGCAATTTCTTGAATTACCATGGTGATGAGTTAGACATAATTAACAGGCACAATATTAGGTGAGAGAAAAATGAGTTCAAGTTAATTTATGATTAATAAATGTCGATGTATTATTTGGTTCTTTAAACATATTGCTTGCTGATTTTTATATTCAAACCACGAACATATATTTAATAACCAATGGATTCATCAACTAGTGCCCCTATGGGGTTACAGACAGATTTGGATTGCATATCTGAGTACATTTTAGCCATTAACTTTTTAAATTTAATCATAATGGACATGGTCTAGACTTAAATCATGAGGAGCTCTGAGCCACAACCTATGGTATCTGTTATTTTCATAGAACACTGTAAAATAGGTAACAGATTCATGTCAATGCATCACATGAAACTTATATCTAGTACATTTGCCAACACAGATTTCATTTGAACTTATGGAACCCACTGAAACAACAGCATGAGAAAAACTAGCCTGTTTCTTTATTTGTGCATGCAGTTACGTTGCCATGTTGGATTCTGTGAACTCTGTCTAAATTCTTTTCATTCATCTAAGTGTAATTATATGATTTTTTTTTTCTGAATATCGTTATTTTAGATCTGATAATTATATTATCAATTGCTTTATTCTCATTGGTGGTTAAGATGGATGGGAGGATCGCTGGGTGAAATCTGATTGGAAAAAAGATGAGAACATGGCTGGAGATTGGAACCACACATCTGGAAAATGGAGTGGCGAACCAAATGATAAGGGTATGTTTTCCTTTTCCTTTTTTTCTCTTTAGTCATTTTTTTGATGTATGGAGCCTAAACTTTTCATTTTAGTTTGCTTAGCTTTGCATCAGCTTGAAAAGTGCAAACTACCAGATACTATTGGATATTGGAACAAGATTGCATAGTTGATCTGGGTATAAAAAGTTTGATTCATAGCCCAGCAAAAAGAAAATGAATTAACTTGGTACTTAGAAAGTAAAATATAAATGATCTCCTCTCCCATAGTGGCTATAATCTTTTTTCCTTTTCCAAGAAAAAGTTAGGAAGCCTTAACCTGCTCTCATAGAGCCATAGCCATATTGTTGATCGCATAGTTTGAGGAATAACAGATGGACTTTCTGTTCCTTGTAATTTCTGGTATTTTTTCTTCTGGCATTTTGCTAACACCAATGATAACCTTATTATGATTCATTTTTTAAGCTAGAAGGATGAATTTCTGGCTAGTTAATTCTTTTTATGCAATAATACATAGTCCAAAATATTTTCTTTTACATTTCATGAATTGGATTCATTCCCCTTGTCAGCAATCATATATTTTCCATATGCCTCTATTGGGCTTTGCTATCTAACTTCAATAACCATTTCTTGAGGACTTCTATCATTTATGAGTTATGACTTTCTTTAGGACAGCTAATTTTTTTTTTACAAAATGTACGGGATGGGGCACCATTAATCTAGCATCAATCTTTGAAAGGGGTTATTTGGTTGTTGAAAATTGATATATTAACATGGCATATTCCTCCAAGAAGAGACTATTGGCCTATTGTCAGCATATGTTCATGTATTGGATTGACTGAAATCAGGATTGAAAGTTGGCCCATGGACCTGATTTTATGCTGGTTCAGGCTTGGGCTTGTTGAGAACACTGGATTTCTTTTGCCCCAGCTCAACCAATTTCCAGCTTTATGCTATTTGTTGAATTGAAAAGAAGTTTGTGAACTTTTAAATATAGTGTATTATTTTCATGTGCACAGGTATCCAGACTTATCCAGATTATAGGTTTTTTGCCATCTCTGCAAAATTTCCAGAGCTTAATAACAAGGACAAAACACTGGTTTTCCAATTTTCGGTAAAGCATGAGCAAAAGCTTGATTGTGGTGGTGGATATATGAAGTTGCTTAGTGGTGAGGTTGATCAAAAAAAGTTTGGAGGGGAAACACCTTATAGGTAACCATTATCCATTCGAATCTCTGAAATTTATAGTCCTTGAATTGTTTCATGCTATTTCATTAATTTTATGTTGATTTATCTTTGCTTACATTAAACAACTGCCAGGAAGTCTCTTTCATGATGAGTTTGATCTGATGTCTTTCTATTAAATTTTGATTTTATCGAGCTTCTGTTGACTGTTACATTGTCGAATGCAGCATAATGTTTGGACCAGATATCTGCGGTTACACCACGAAGAAAGTCCATGCTATACTGACTCATAATGGAAAAAACCACTTGATAAAAAAGGATATTCCTTGCGAAACAGATCAGCTAACCCATGTTTACACTTTCATCATTCGTCCTGATAATACATACAGCATACTGATCGACAATAATGAGAAACAATCTGGGAGCCTTTACTCTGACTGGGACCTACTTCCCCCAAAGGAAATTAAGGACCCTGAAGCCAAGAAGGTCAACATACAAGAACTTTTGTTTAAAATTTGTATGCAAGCATGTCTGATATTTTCTCATGAAAGTCTATTTTGTTGCTGATTTTGCAGCCAGAAGATTGGGATGATGTGGAATATATACCAGACCCTGAGGACCAAAAACCTGAGGTATATATTGCACACTGTAAATTTTGGTATCTCTATGTCCCAATCTTACCTTGGTAGATAATATTGCTTTTGGGAAATTCTTTGTACACCGCCTGCGGTGTAGAAAATCCGACTTGGAGCGCACCACCTCGTCCGATTAGACCACGTAGCCACCACTTTTCGATGCGCATTTAATGCCCATTTAATGCCTGCAGTTATACTTTTTCATTTGAAATTTTTGAATGACGAAAATGTCCCTTCCCTTCTGAAAAAATTATGATATCTTGTGCTGATATCATGGCATCCTATGTTGAAATTATTACTTTCTGCGCAGGATGTCATAATTTTTTCACAGAATGTCATAAAGAGGGAAGGGCATTTTTGTCATTGAAAAATTTTAAAACGAAAAAGTAGAACTGCGAGCATTAAATGTGCATTGGGAAGTGGTGGCTACGTGGCCCAATAGGACAAAACGGTGTGTGCTCCACATCGGATTTTCTACACCACGAGCGGTGTACAAAGAATTTCTCTATTGCTTTTTATCTTGCACAGTTGTATGTCTATTTCTAACACTAGTTGCATGAAAGTAGATAGTTTGTGTAGTCACAGTATAAAATACTCCTGAATTATCCAGGAGATTCTATGATCTGCATATGCTGCCAACATGATGTATTTTAAATATGCATCACATGTGGTTCCCTGCTGGCATTAACTGGAGTATATCCACTGTTGAACTAGTCTCTAAGTAGTTGATATTAACCATCAATTTTTAAGAAATTATATGATCTTGATTTAGTCATGGTTTAATGAATTAAAAAGAACCCTTTCGGAATTGCTATTAGATTTTTCAAAATATGTAGATCTTATTTTTGATTATCCTAACTGTTGTTGCAATTCCCTCTTTTCACATACATGGTCCAAATTGTTCTCTCTGCTTGCTGAATAATGCCAAATTGCACAAAATATTATTGCTTAGTTAATCCTGGAAATTCAACTTGGTACAAGACCTTGCAATGTCTGCTTGCATTTGCTTCAAGTTGAACATTCTAGCAGGTTTTCTAATGATTATTTTTTCATATAACAGGGTTATGATGATATCCCAAAAGAAATTCCAGATCCCGATGCCAAGAAGGTATTTATTGACCACTTTGTGTTTAATTTTATTTCTTAAATTGGGTATGTACTAAAATCGGGGGCATCATGATTCTCATGTAATGAATGTATTGATTTACAGCCAGAGGACTGGGATGATGAGGAAGATGGTGAATGGACTGCCCCAACCATTCCAAATCCTGAGTACAAGGGTCCATGGAAACAGAAGGTACACAGCATGGAAAGAATACTTTCATTGATCAAGTTTCGTTCTCTAGGATTTTTTTACTACTTTCTGTCACATGTTTTGCAGAAAATCAAGAACCCTAACTATAAGGGCAAGTGGAAGGCACCAATAATTGCCAATCCAGGTTATTTTCTTTCTTTCTTAAATCTGATCAGGTCTTAAAGTTGCACCATTGCTTTCATATTTAATTACGGGAAAGTATGTGGAAATGTTTGACAGATTTCAAAGATGATCCTGACCTCTATGTTTTCCCCCATCTGAAATATGTGGCAGTTGAATTATGGCAGGTAAGCTTGCCTTCTCATAATTGCATTTTATCAACTGATAAATATTTAGCACTTAATTTATTCATCTTAATGAGTGCTTTGATGTTTCAGGTCAAAACGGGAACCTTGTTTGACAACATTCTGATCTGTGATGACCCTGAATATGCAAAGAAGTTTGCAGAGGAAACATGGGGAACACACAAAGATGTATGCTGTGGATTCTGTCCTAATTGCAATTGTTGATTCTTCCATCAAAATTTGGACCTTATGCAATTTCTTGTACACTTGTAGGCTGAAAAGGCAGCTTTTGATGAAGCAGAGAAGAACAAAGAAGAGGAGGTACATATGTAGCTATGGTGTTTTTTCTTTTCTGGCATTTGCTAAAATATGTCATCCTTGAATTTACCAACTTCTAATTTGCTGAACTGCCATCTACTCAACAGGAGGAAGCTGATAAGAGTGACATTGATGAATCTGATGTGAGTTTCTAGCAGTGGTTTTGTCTGTAGGATTTCTGCTGCTATCTGCATTTATGTTTGGTATTGTCTAAAACGTTTGTTTGTTGTAGGATGAGAAAGAGGATGATGCTGATGATAGTGCTGAGGAAGACGAAGATGATGCAAGCCTGCATGTATGTTTTCTCCACACCCTTCTTCCACCTTCAACACCTACATACCCTCCACCCCAACACCCCCAAAACCAAAAAAAAAAAAAAAAAAGGAGACCTTTTAATTTCTCTATTTGTGAATGTCCCATGGATGTAATTTCATCATATAGTGTTCTAGTAAGTTCAACTTACATGGCTGAGATCTCATTTTATATATCTTTTACGGACACTTACTGGTACAATTTTAAGATATTGGGATTCATTGTATTGGCTAATATACATGATACATCCAGAGATACTGGCTGATATGATATTATTAATATTAGTTTAGTTCTTTGGATCTTTCTTTATATTAGTTTCGTTCTTTTGATCTTTCTTTTTATTGTCTTAAATTGTTTTCTTAATCACTGAATATTAAGAACAAGGTTGCCGAGATATTAGTTTGTCAGTCAGGGATTAGGGTATAAAAACTAACTGGTAGTGATTGGGTAAGAAAGTGTTCAGTGTCTTTCTTCATATAGTACTGCTACTATTATTGTTCTTGTTGTTTATTTTTTAAATAATCCTTTTAAAATTAAAAGTAGAAATTTTATATTAGTAAAGTCATCATCTTTACTGATTTTCAATTAAGTATTGTTAACTTTATCCCTCTTGGGAGGATTCGTTCCTCTATTAAACATCTAAAATTCTGGCTTTTAGGAATATAGGTATGAGCTAAGGACTGCAAAAACAACCCAAACTGCTTGGTTGGGGGTGTATTATTACCGAACCACTGTGGAACCAGGTCGATTTGCTGGTTAGGTATGGGAACCAGTCCACACTAGTCTGAACCGAGCGGAGCCACTCGGTTCTGCTTGGTAGAGACCCATACCGCCTGGTTTTGGGTGGTACCGTGATAAAAAGTGAGAAAAAGGGGTTGACAACTATCTCGGTATAGGAATGCATACTATACTGACTGTACCATAGCGAATTAATAACTTACCAGTGCGATATCTGATACCGAAATTGTGGACCTTAGCATGAACTGTTGGAAAATTGAAAATCTTGGTAGACATTCTAATGGGTTTCAAAGAGTTAATAATAATGAATACTCTCTATCCGGTTCAGATTTGAACCATTATGTAACTCCAAAGATTGACTTTTATCTGGGTTCATATGTTAACTTCTAAAAATTTCCGTTCATCTCAAGGTCATATGGCTAAGCATTAACTTAGAACTAATGTTAAGCTTATCCAACATGTTCTCTATTCATCTAAGTCAGTCCATTCAACTTAACTGAGTAGGTTATTTTCTGGTCATCAATATAACTGAAAATAATACTCTTATGTCATTCATTTAGCAGTTCAGCAAATATGTTTGTATTTATATGATTCATAAATGAAAAACCTGACTGGCTAATACCTAATCATCGATTTAGCTGAGAATTTTACTGTATTTAAAATTCTCATGGCATTGGAATGTTTTTGTATTTTTGTCATTCATAAACGAGCAGCAAGGCACCATTGTTTCATTGCGGTAGTATAACTGTGTAAACCTAATATATTGCCAGATTTAGTTAATTCTTCACAGTTGTATATGTTATAATTTCTCTTTCTTTTTTAACCTCTCTCTCTCTCTCTCTTTTTTCCTTTTCTTTTTTTTTCTTTTTTTCAGGATGAACTTTAAGAGCAGCTGACATCCGGAGGCTTAAGTTTTTTCTCTTTTTTGTGTTTTGCGCAGCAAGAGTTCTAATTAGCTATCATTAGAGGAGTCTGATTTTGTCATCACTTATCTTGTGATAGATGTGCTGCCAGTCAATGAACTGATTTGTTTAGATTAGTCATATACTTTGTAAGTTCTAAAAGCTGAATTTTTGTTCTGTACTCTCCCACTATTACGACCTGTTAGATGTATTTCAGGAAACCATACCTGTTCATTTAATGAATGCTTCTTTAAATGATACCCCATATTCGAACTTTCGTTGATTCCAAAGTAAATGGCCTTTGGAAAAGACTCACCACCCCGGTATCTTTTAGGGCCTGTTCTTTCAAGGATAAAAGATTTACCTAGAAATTTATTTATTTTTGGGATCAATAATTTTCAGACAATTTTTAGGTAGAAAGATAATTTATTTATAATTTTTTATATATTAAAAAATAATTTAAAAATTTTTATTCATATTTTTTTGTATTATTAATTTTTGAATAAGTTAGTAAGATCTATCTATATTTTTTATAATATTTTTTATTATATAAATATTATTATATATAATATAATATAAATTATTATTATATTGTTAAATATAATAATATAGTATAATATATTATATTATTATTAGAGTATTATATAAATATTATTATGTATAATAATATGATTAATATATTGTTATATTATTATATTATAATATAGTATATTATATTATAATAATATATTATATAAATATTATTATATATTATATATTATATTATATTATTATAAAATTAAAGATATATCAGGAATGAATTAAAAAAATTATTTTTTATGATTGATGAAAAAATAATTTAGCCATCTAAATTTTTTTTTTTTGTTTGATAGATAAATCTATCTATTGAAAAATAATTTATTTATTTTAAAAAGCATGAGAAGATGTATATATTGATCAATAGAAAAGTTAATTAATTTTTTTATGATATTTTTTTATAAAATAATAAGTTCTTAGGAGTATGGTATATAAATCAAGTTTGCTGGCGCGAATTTCATATCTGCAGGCGACCAAATCAGTTTGTGGGTGGGAAGCAAAGCAGCATGGAACAGGAGCTACCGCATATTTCCACTATTGATTTTTTTTTTTTTTTTTGGGAGTATTTCTTCTAACTAAGTCGATTTTAAAGTAGTTGATGCTGGGATGGGCTGCATTGTTATGGTTAAGTATGTTCGATGTGCTGCCAGTGCTGTAGAACCGTAGCTGGAATATAGACAGCAACAAGTAGCCTGTACCAGTACCACCAATGTTAGGTTGGCATGTGGTGGGTGTTGCAGGTGACACGTCGGGGTGGTTGTCTGGTGGATAACGCCATCAAGAAAGGTGGCCGAACCTGCGCAGGATCGTGCTTGTCACAACTGTGTTTACAGTACTGTTTCAGTCCGCAATAAATTTCTTGTATTACCTAAATAAAATTTCTCGATACCTCAAATAACTAAAGCAAACTCACCGTAATAAAATGGGTATTGATTACATAATTTAAAACCCCAGAAGTCATAAAATTTGGTTTATGGTTTGGCCACCATCAAGTATACTGTGTCGGACTCAAAAGTCATCATTGAAGGCCACACAAATTCCACGTATTTCTGTCCTCTTCGAAGTGTCGCCGCCATCACATGATCTCGAGTTTGGCATGCTGGAAGGTTTCCTTGTTTAGAACGTTTCTGGTCTGGGGAAAACACAAGCAGGACGTAGCTCCAACATTTTTGAACCGGGTCCGTTACTCATGAGGTCAGAGATTTTTTTTTTTTTTGGGTAAAGCATGAGGTCAGAGATTGACATAATCATTCAAATTATAAATGGCGGAGAGTATGCAGAACCCGATGCTTGTTGTGCTCGTATTGTTTAGACTATAATAAGCAGCCAACCTTATTCTGGTTGGAATAAGTGGCCAAACTTGACTAGGTGTTCAACTACCAAAGTAACTCCAGGTCTGGAGCATGGTCTTAGGACCGCTCCAGCAGCCGCCGGCTCATCAGAGTTGAAGAGGAGACCATCCCATGGTCAGCTTAATTATGCAAAAAAATATAGCATCTTAACATTAAATTGTTTAATTGTTAGGGCAATATATGTGTGTATATATATATTTTTTAAAAGGTTGGGGCTTTGACACCCACGGAATAGATATCTCTTGATTTTGAACAGCCGTACGAGAGTTCCTGAGAACCCTTTGGCCAATTTTCACCAGATTTTGGCTGGGAATTAGACTCCTAGTGCAGATAAGCAGCTACTAGTTTCTTCACTTGAATCGAATTTATGACAGTGTTCACAAAACTGTCATATAATGTAAATAACCCCAATTATTCGATGTCCTAAGTCTTGATTAAATAGAATGTTTTTTGAACAATTAAAATCTCTATTGTTTCTTTGTTATCTCCATAACTATGACTCAACCAAATAATGTTCATATTTTTCACTATTGGTGTAATGTCGGCTAATAACAACCCTAGCAATTATTTTGTTTTCAGAGAATTTAATCAAAGACTTGAACAGACAAGTAGCAGTTGCTATTTCTGTGCTAACTTTCTTTCTGACGCGCGCGCGCGCACACAGAGAGAGAGAGAGAGAGAGAGGGAATCTGTGGCATTTGAAGAAAAGGATTCGAGAGGGGTCTGTCATTTGGAAAAATTCTCATTGTCGAAATCGAAGCTCTCCGGAGTGGTCATCGGGCATGACCAGAAATCATGGAAATCGAAACCTTCCGTACCACCTTTTTATATGTAAACCGTTGTCATTACGATGAACTCTAAGATGCATGTGAAGTTTCACTTGTTCGCAAATAACAGCACATACCGGCAGCTGAAAATGGGCAATAGGGCTAGCAAAGCAAGGGACAAAGTCAAAATACCGTTTAGAGGGTGGCCAACCGCCTTGGTAAAGAATTCATTCCAAAAGTTGACCAAAAGAATCAGCATCATTGCTGGTTTCACACAGTTTTTTGAAACCGTGTTGATTCCAATCCACTAATGCAATTGCGTTGCATTGATTATGATCCTGAGCTTGGAAATAGGCGTGCATTACGTGTTAATGATTGACAATAAAATAAAAATTCTGGTCATCAGATATCACCTTTTGATATGAAAAGCCTAACAACTCTATTCCATAACACCTTCATATTTTCATCGTTAAGTGCCATAATGCTTGTTAGGTGAATTCATCTTTTAACAACGTCTTCAAGAGTCTATAATCTGAAGAATTGATGCTGAGGAATATTGCAACAAATATCTAAATCCCTATGGGTCATTCTCATATATCATGCAAAATGTAGGACCAACTTGTATAAATAGTACTCAAAGATTTTCTTATTGTCATTAGCTTTTGCCGGTAGAATAGAGTAATACATCTGCTTGCAAATTTTTTTTTTTTTTTTTAAATGATCTCTCCATTAATGGATCTTTCCATCCAATTTTAGTATTACTCAATGAATAATTTTGATTTTTCTAATTCATCACGGGCTCCTTTATGTCCTACTCTTGCGATCATCCTCCCACTACTCTTATTTGGATACTCTGAATATGAGTGCAAGATACGTAAGTCACATTATATTTTTTTTTTCTTTGATATATTCGGACAATTATACTGTTAGAATATGAGTACAATCTACAGATATATATCATCGTGGTGCTATATCCGGTCTTCGATTTGCTCATCAACAAAAGAGACAACCACATTATCTTCTTTCAAGATATCACCAAGAACCTCCTTTAGGCTATATGCAATTAATAAATGTTTAATACAAGGCTATGCTTTTATAAAAAAAAAAAAATACAAGGCTATGCAATTAAGGAATGTTAAATACAAGGCTAGATTTTATTGATTATAATTACATAATATATGATATATCTAATGACCGGTATATTTCTAATTATTCATACGTGGGTATAATTATGGTGCCCGGATCATCCCGCCACGTGAGAGAGCAAAAATGATATATGGATGATAACAGCACACTCTCATCATAAGTTGTGTAGGCGCTCGGCGCGTCCCCCGTGGGCCCTCGTTCACTGTTTCTGCCACGTGGCACCCATACTGCTCGGATCAAGTACTCCCGACTTGTTCCCGCTTACCGTCTCTCCACACTTCAAAGCGAGTAAAACCTAAAAAAGAAAACTAAAGAGATTTTAATAAAAATCGTCCCCGATTTCTCCGCCGCGGAATCGGCGATACTTTTTATGCTATATCTTTTCTTCAATTCCTCGGCTCCCCCCCCTCCCGGCTCTCCTTTGTACCCTACCTCAGCTCCGCCTCGAAATCCTCCGTCCAAATTGCCGCCGCCGGCCGCCCGATCTCCTTCTCCACGCCGCCCGCTCGATCCGCCGCCCGTGCTGATCCTGTCGAGGTACTCCTATCCGCATCTGGTGTGGTTTTACGGCCGATCCGACGGCGTCTAGGTTTTCTTATCGGAATGCAGCTTCTTTCCAGGGAATTCTGATTTTTTTCGTCTCGGGATTCGGAGTTTCTTGTCTCATCTCGTAACCGGATCGCCGTCGGATATGTCGGGGCCGCTCGATCGGTTCGCCAGGCCCTGTGAGTGGCTCTGAATCTCTGCTAATTGTGTGAATCTTGGAAGAATTTCTCGTTTCTTTGTTTTATTAGATGGATTCGCAGAAATTGCCTGCGATTTGTATAGGTTTTATTAGTAAAACCAGATCTTGGGTGTTTAGTTATCAGTTTGGGGTTCTAAATTTCTCTATGGATCGAATTTGGCCTCAGTAATATTCTTTCTGAGTAATGTGTGTGGTTTTCTTTTTCTCTTTTTCCTTTGGGATTCATTTTTCTGTGATTCATAGATAAGTTTATTTGTTAATTGTATTATTAGCACAGGACAGCTATTCTTTGTCGTAAAACATGAGAATAGAAATTCAATTTATGGCCAATTTAGTTTTATTCTACTCACTATCTTCAACTAAGTCTGAGGTTGCAAGCAGTTGCCATTGGCATATTATACGTGCTGGGACTGTCTCTAAGTCATGATCTTTGCAAGAAACAGGAAAAAGAAAAACATGGAAATTAATTTGCTCATCGATTCCATTAAATGGCTAGTGGAGGTCTTAAATGACCACAGGCTTGGGGCGTTCTTACTTATGTTGACTTGGATGATTTGCCATGAAGGAATTTTGAAGCGTTGATTTTGAATCCTTTAGATATCTAGAGAAGTGTCATATGTTCACTGTATGAGGGTGCTATATGGATTTAGAGCTTAAAGAGAAGGACTTTAACCAAGGCAAGTTCTATTTCATCTTTGTAGGACTAGGTGTTTTTGTTTCTCCTCCATTTTTTCCTTCTGAATGTTGGATCTATCATATGCAAGAGAAACAAAAAATTAGTTACAAATCTATATGTTTTTCTCCTCCTCCAATATTGGCAAAACTTAAATCTTACAGTTCCTTCATATATAGATTAAATCAGACATTTGGTACTAGTCATTTGCTTTATTATTTTACCACATTCAAGTTTACAAGATATGGGCTATCATTGCATCTTTATATTAAGCGTTGTGCACTTGATGTTGCATCTCTCGAATATGTGCAACAAGATGTAATAATCAACAAACATATATCTTAATTGGTTTTGCATGTCTTGGGATTGATTTTCTTGGTTGATAGGCTATAATAGTCTCATTTTTTACATTTGGATCCTGTCTGTATTTTAATCTGGTATGGTCAATTATGGTCTAATTTGAGTATTAGCAAGTTGACAATACAACATTTT
Organism: Elaeis guineensis; assembly: GCF_000442705.2. Lineage (NCBI taxonomy): Eukaryota > Viridiplantae > Streptophyta > Magnoliopsida > Arecales > Arecaceae > Elaeis > Elaeis guineensis. The sequence goes on along the minus strand of NC_026007.2, from coordinate 74,059,438 downwards.
GCATGGTTAGCATGGGTTGCTTCAAATCTTTGTATTCTTCATCCTGACTTCTAAAAGACTAGGTATATTGGTACCTTTAAGGCATATGCAGCCTTTATGTCAAAATTTATACATAACATTTGGATACATTTTGTACAAAATTAATTTTCATTATCTTTTAAAATCCTTTTAAATAAAGATTGTTCAAGACAATGTGGCATAATGTGACTGCTTAGATATGTCCATCATATTCAATGAATGAAAAATGACTTCTGTAGTGTGTTGCAGGTTTTGAGGGTTTTTCGAGTCATGATGAACGAAAGGAACGGAAGTCAGATTTTGAGAATTCAGAAGATGAAAGGAGGACAAGAATCGGATCATTGAAGAAAAAGGCTATAAATGCATCAACTAAATTTAGACATTCTTTAAAGAAAAAGAATAGGAGAAAAAGCAACAGTCGGGTTATTTCTGTTTCAATTGAGGATGTACGGGATATGAGGAGTTACGAACTGTTGATGCATTTCGTCAATCACTAATTTTGGATGAGTTGCTACCTGCATGTCATGATGATTATCATATGATGCTGAGGTAACTCGGTTTCGTTGATTTCAATGTTTTGACTATGTATATTATGCATCTCTGGCTTGTTGAAATGTTCTTGTAGTTGTTTGGAATCCAATACCTATTCGACCTTTTTTTATTTATTTAAATGGACCAAATACCAGTATATAGATTATAACCCTTGAATTAAAGAGCTTTTTCTGGGAGCTTTTGCATACTGCAATGCTACAAATATACCCTATACTGCCTTTTTTGCCGGTCCTGGTCCCTATATATAATTCTGAAGGACCTCACTATCTTAAATTTACTCCCTAACTTCATTTTCAGCTTTCAAAGATTACTTGCCTACACTCTAAAGAACCCTTGCCTCAGTGCTTATTAATGTTTTGTCAATCCCGCTCTGTTGCATGCCTTGACCTAGGAAGCATGGATACGGCAAAATGGTTGCTGTACCAGTATTGGATACGTATCCGCATCGTACCGTACCCTATATCCATATACAAAATAGCTGTTATATTTTTAAGAATTTTCGTATCTCTATTTCAGTATCGTATCGTACCTATGTCCCGTATCATATCTGTGCTTCCTAGCCTTGCACAAAAGGAAGGTAAATTGTGGTATGGTGGTGGATATTGGCCTAATGCCTATACTATTCCTGACCTAAATGGTGGGCTATGTTGGTTACCATATATTAGTTTTTCCATGTTATATGCAATGATCATGTTGTTTTTTTCTTTTATGATCTCTCTAGTCAATTAAATGACATGCAAATGAGTAGTTTATATCAATGTTTGTATTTTAAAAGCATTGATTGGTTCTGAATTCGGACACATATTCATACTTCGGACACATATTCATACTTCGGACACATATTCATACTTCATAGTGGCACTATTCTTTCATGATGGAGTAGTTTGATAAAGACCAAGGGCATTTGCACATTTTTAAAAACAGACACTAATAAGGCTATACATGCTAAACATTGGTTATTCACAAATTTCCAGGGCACCTAATTTCAAAACATGGTACCAATTTAATGCACATTGTTCTCCTCCTAATGTTGGTGAAATCTACTTTCTCATATGGGTTGCGTTCTGGTTTGGTGGACGGGCATTGGCTTTTCTCGCTAGTTATCTTGTGATCATGACTCAAGAATCTGCTTCTAGAACTTCTACTGTTCAGGTTTAAATTGTAATCACCCAAAAGTTTTAGATCAATTCAAATTTCCAGTAATTCTAACAGAAGCTCAGATCCAGATATTTTGCTTCTCTTTACCTTGCTTTGATAAACTAAAACCACCAAGGAAATAAAATTGAGAGGGAAGGAGAAATTTTAGTTTCCACAATATTACTCAGGAATTGCTGTATTGCAATGCCCTGTATATTTCTAATCAATGACTAAAAATTTTCATTTTCTTAATAGTAGTATTGCTCCTATAAACATATTTCTGTGATCATATGATTCATAGAAAGCAAATGGAGCAATATAAACTATGGGCCATAAGAAATGGTTCCAACTTGGAAAGAATCCTAATAAAATCTGCTCACCCAAGCCTTTTGGTAAGAGCACACATCTTTCCTGCACCCCACCATGTTTGCATGTGTGTTATCAGGATACCACTGGCCCACAAATTGCCCCCTTCTCTCTCTCTCACACACACTTCTTAATAGGTTGAGCTCTGAACAAGATGTCCAGCCTTGCATGGTTTCCGTAAATTAAAACAGGCTCCAACTAAATGACTTGGCCCTGATAACTTAAATGTAAGGCCAGGTAGAGTCTCCCCTGGTCCACAAAATAATTTAGTGTCAACTGTCTATCTAATCATTAATTACAAGCTAGTATAACCCCCACCACCTTTAAAAAATCTGAGTTCTTGTGCACTTTCATTTTTACCATGGTTATCAACATATGTCCTATGACATGATTCACGTCACAAAATATCATCATTCCTCTGATTAGCAGGTCCACTTAGATGCTTCTATCATTTTTCTGTTGTTCGCAACAATTAAATTATACTATACCTTTCAATGATGCAGCATTTCTGCTCTCTTTGGCATTGATATTTTATTCTTGTTACTTCATGTGTGTCTCCAGTTGGCACCTCTAGTAGGTCCTACTAGATTTTTATTATGTATATCTAACACCAATAGGCTTGTAATATTTTTAAGTTTTTTTTCCCAAAAAACTTCTGCTCAAATTCATGTGCAACCTCTCCAGTGTGTAGGGATGCAAACTGGATCAGAAAGATTCTGATTACATGTATTTTTGTAGATATCGTTGAAATTACATCACATATTGCTTCACAAATTGAGATTCTTATTCTATATTTAGTTTTTCTTTTTTTATTGAAGTTGATTTTCCTTTGTTGTTGCAGTTCAACTATTTCTTAGTTTCTGATGTACCAAAAACTTGTTCACTTTTAGATTTTTGAAGGCAAGGAAGTTTGATATTGACAAAGCAAAGCACATGTGGGCTGAAATGCTTCAATGGAGGAAGGAATATGGTGTTGATACTATTGTAGAGGTAATCGATAAATTCCTCTCTAGCATAGTTATGAAATCAAAAAAGCCTTATTGTCAAAATGATTAGAAAGACCTATAGACAGTACATAGAAAAAGGAGTTTTTTTATTTTAAAAAAAGAAAATCATTGGTTGCTAAGTTTGGTACATGAAAAATCAATCACATTTAACAGTGCTTTATGAATTAAATAATAAGGTGTTTAATGCCAGCTTCATTTCATCATATCTGCCCCTGCCAATATCCCTCATCTTCTTAACTATCTCATTGTTAGATGTCTCTGCCCTCCCTCTCACCACCGTCTCCTTGTTGGCATCCGATGGCCACACATTTCAGGATTCTACCCCATTTCCCATAAACTTCGATCCTTCTTCCATGGTCTTTTGCCTCTCTGCAGGCTCAAATGGGGGCTAGCTTGTTGGATCCAGTCAATCTGAGTAGGGAAGGTGATCTAGACCCATCCCCATTGCTAGAAGAGCATGATGGTTGACATCATTTTGTCCATCAAGAAAGGGCACACAATGATCAGATACACGTAGAGCATGATTTAAGTGCCAAATAAACATCGGATTCTAATCACCTGATCCCTCTGATTTCTGCTGGTGTGTGCCTTTAAGCATTGGTGGATAGCTAGCTGATGAGGGTGGAAGATTGAACAATGTTGGTGGCAGTGGTGGAGGCAGAGCAGGGCAAGGTTCTGCCGGTAAGGAAGGGCATGGGGATCGTGAGCAGATGGCTACAGAGAGGAATAAGGAGGGCCATGAGGGGGAAGGGAGTGATCAAGGGGAGGCGGCAGAGTAGGCTTGAGTCAAGTCTATAGAAGAAGAGGGAGGTGGGAGCAGCATCATGTGGTGGAGTGGAACTAATAAAGAAGAAGAGGGGTTTTTATGATGTCGACGGAAACAGAGAGATGAAGGACAATGGAGGTGATTAGTGTGGAGGTAATGGGTGGGTGCGGTGGCATTGGGCTGCAAGGGGTTGGCGGGTGAGTGTGTGAGAGGCTTGTTGAGGAATGGGGGTTGATATCATGCTATAACAAAGCCAAAGAATGATGTTGTCTATTGATAGTCAGATCCAATGGTTCTTCATGGGATTTCAGTTAGAACCTGGTGTACGAAACTGGAAGGACTAGATGCCTTTCTTTTAAGAGGAGAGAACATACATATACATATACATACATACATATGTACATATATATACATAACATGTATGCATACATATGTAAATACATGCGTGTTTACATTCATCCATGTATTTATTTCAAGCATGAAATATGGAACATATTCAATGTGGAATCATTTTGTCTCTAAAAGCAGATTTAAGCTCCATATCAGAGGTACACTATCATGGTTGTTAAACTGTTGTTCCAAGCTCTAGCATTTGAATATGCTCTAGATAGAACTACTTGAAAAGGGAGCTTCTGTTAAGATGGTGAACCCGTCCATGAAGAAATAACCTTTTGCTCACATACCACATAAACTCATCTTTGATTTTTGTCATTCTTTTACTTAAAATTGATCGTTATCTAACTGAAGTTAACATGTCATCAGGATTTTGAGTACACTGAGTTAAATGAAGTTCTACAGTACTATCCTCATGGTTATCATGGTGTGGACAAGGAAGGGAGACCTGTATACATTGAAAGGCTGGGAAAAGTCGATCCCAACAAACTCATGCAGGTGACAACAATGGATCGCTATGTAAGATACCATGTGAGGGAGTTGAGAGGAGCTTTTTGATCAAGTTCCCAGCATGCTCGCTTGCAGCAAAAAAGCACATTGATTCAAGTACAACCATTCTAGATGTTCAGGGCGTGGTATGTTATCCCAGCATGACCTCACTACAAAAGTTGTATCATTTTGTAGTTAGAATTCTTAATGGTGGTGTGCATGTCTCATATGATGTCATATGTGTTCCTGTAGGGCCTGAAAAACTTCAGCAAGACTGCCCGAGACCTGATTGTGCGATTGCAGAAAATTGACAATGACAACTACCCAGAGGTTTATGATCAATGTCCAAGTTTTGTGGTTTAAATGGATTTCCTGATTCCTATAAGAAAACACCTGAATAGCATGGTGAACAATGTTTTTGCAGACATTGTACCGAATGTTTATCATCAATGCTGGTCCAGGCTTTAGGCTGCTATGGAACACTGTGAAATCTTTTCTTGATCCAAAAACTACTTCAAAGATTCATGTAAGCAATTCTATCATGAGGTGGAACTTTTCTCTAGAGATCAAGAAACCATAGGTTGAACTTGCTATTTCTAATTTTTCTTCAGGTTCTTGGAACCAAGTACCAAAACAAGTTGCTCGAGATAATTGATGCCAGGTAGGTGCCCTGCCTCTTGCTTTTTGTTGGATTTACTCATGGAAGTAATCACTTATATCCAACCTGCCACCTCACTTCTGTGTCATACTGGATTCTCTCTAGTGAGCTGCCAGAATTTTTTGGCGGTACTTGTACCTGTGCAGAATATGGAGGATGCCTTAAATGTGAAAAGGGACCATGGAAGGACCCAAATATATTGAAGGTTTCAATTATTGTCCTCTTTTCTTTATCTTATTCTTCTCTAGTAGTTGGCTTATCTGTTATTTTTTCCCAAACTCAGATGGTCCTCAGTGGTGAAGCACGATGCGCAAGACAAATTGTAACTGTTTCCAGTGGTGAGGGGAATACCATTGCTTATGCTAAGCCACAATACCCAGCAGTATGACCTCTTATCCTTTTCAGTTTAATTCTTAAACTCAAACTTAGTCCATTTTCCTTAGAAGGTCAAAATGTTTTCTCTCGTTGGACCAGATAAAGGGTAGTGATACATCTACTGCTGAATCTGGCTCGGAAGTTGAAGATGTTACTTCTCCCAAAGCATCAAGGAGTTATATTGCACATCCTCAGTTGACTCCTGTTCGTGAAGAGGTAAGCTTGAAGTCCTGTTGGATGTATAGTGGGTGTAAGGATTTCTTTTGCTATCATTTAGATGAGGAAGCTGTAATTTTACAGTTCTGCTGTGCTAAATGCATTAACCTGTGGTTCAGATACTGTTAACCTGTTTTTGTTGTCCTCCACTATGTATTCCAACTATTGGTAAGAGTTTACCCCAACATGTGAGTACCAAAATATGTTTGGTCATTATGTTTTTTCCCTTTTTAAGGGGTTCGTCTGGTTTTCCTTGGAACTATGCATGTTGACTTCCTTCAAAGTTGCGCATGAACCCAGAATTTTGCAAGTAAACTCTTTTTCTTGCACGGCTCATGAGTTCCATGGGCAAGTTGCTTAAATATTTCTTTTTACACAAAATTTGAAACTTTTTAACCATGCGATCATGAGTATAAAATGCTGGAGATTGACATAAAATTACACAGTACATACATAATGGAATGGATCCAACTTTAAGAGTTGAGCCAAGCAATACTAATCTGGAATATATGCATACGTAGAGAGACACCTGCACTTTATATTTTTATAGGATGAAATATAAAAAGTGTGTGTAACAGAATACATGTCTTAACATGAACTCTGTGTTCTTGCAGGCAAAAATGGTTAAGGCAGTTAGCTTTTCTGGCTTTCCAGAGCATGATGAATATGTCCCAATGGTTGATAAGGCTGTGGATGCAGGGTGGAAGAAGGAAGCTTCTAATCAAAAACTCTCTTTGTCTAAAGGTTCGTAAATCCAAACTTATAGAATAGTAGGTTGCTAAGTTTAAGACCTAAAAAAGAAAAAAAAGAAAAAAAAGAAAAAAAAAGAAACTTATGGACATATCCTATGTGATCAGGTCGCACAATCAGATGAGGTTTCTGAAGATCACATAACCTAAGGCCTAAAAAAAATATCACACTTAAGTACATTAATGCTGAATAAATTTAATTTACCTCTTTTTTGCATTGTATTTCTAACTCTTTCAACACTACCAATAGAATGGAGCCCTGGAGCTTTAGGAGCATTAAGGAAGGTTTGATAATATGCTGAATTTCATATGATGCTGTTTGATCTTTTAACTATGAAATTTAACCTGCTTCTGATAGTCAGAAGCTTTTGATGAAATTTTAACCAAGTATTGGTATCATGGTGATAGATGACTTTGAAATTGTTCTGAGTCAGCCCACCCACACTTACCAGCAATCTGGTGTTTGGTCTCAAATTTTAGATAACAATGAATGCTAAAATCTTTAAAATATTTTTCTTGCAGCGTGTTTAACATCCAACTCTTAAATTTAAGACTTGTAATTTCATACCGACCTCTTCAGCTTACTAAATTTTATGCCACAAAGCACTTTCAGAACAGTTTATGTAGACTTGAAGATAGCTGCTTTGAGCTCTCTCAAAATTATTCAATTTCATAAGCTAGTCGCTTTGAGTGGAAGGATAAATGATTATCGTAGTGGTCAAATCCTGTTACAGCACTTGTTTTGTCACATTTCTTTCGGGTTGCTATTTACTTTGCCAGTAGTTTCCTGAAATGGTGGTACTGGTAACCTTGGCTAAGCAGGCTGTTATCCCTGAAAACAGGATCATTTTCTTTGTCAGACACGTGTAAGCCTCCTGAAGGACTTCAAGCTCAGATAACTGCATTGTTTGTGGCCTTGTTCATGATGCTTTTTACACTGTTTCGCTTCGTCACCAGCTGTGTGATGAAGAGGCTTCCAGACAAAACTTCCAAGCCAGATCACCTCTATTCTACATATTCTGTAGACCCCATTCCTAAAGGGGAATTTCGCCCCCCTTCACCTGCTCCTGGGTTCACAGAGGTAGACCTCCTTTCATCTGTCTTGAAAAGGCTGGGTGAGCTGGAAGAGAAGATTGATATTCTTCAAGCTAAGCCATCTGAAATGCCCTCGGAGAAAGAAGAGTTGCTTAATGCTGCTGTCCGCCGTGTAGATGCATTAGAAGCTGAGCTTATAGTTACCAAAAAGGTGTGCTTTTTCATATTATTTTACAGAATTGTATATATTCTTACTTAGCAAACAGATACATCTTTTGTAAGGATGTATCATGGCTCATGATACTGAGCACCCAAGAGTTAGAAGATATATGTCAACATGCCTTGTACTTTTAGCGAATGTTTTTCTTTTTTTTCCAGAACCCAGCCATTGTCTGCAACAGGGTGCACCAATTCCACAAATGGTGGTAAAATCAAATGCCAATGTCCTAAATTATTACCCTTGCATTGTAATTAAAGTGTCCCTAGTTTTTAGTATTCTTGTCTACTATGATATTACGTGGGCCCAATTTGCTTTCTTGATCGATAGATCAATCCTTTTCTAGGCCAACTGTATGCAGACCATCTTCCTCTCGCCCAAGAGGGCATATGTGTTCATACCTGGCCTTCTTCCTTTGACCATGTGTTTGTTCCTTGTGTCCATCAAAGGGAAAAGGGTTTCTTCCTTGTATGCAAGGATTAAAGTATTACATGTCACATCTGCATTAATTGCAAGCTGGCATGGTATGGTCTGGTACATCTCTTGCCTGATAACATGCTAATAGCCAGAAGAATGAGTCTGCTTATGCAGACTGGTAGACATGATATTGGGGTATCCTGTACTTCAACGATATGATATATTACAATGCAGAGCTCTTTAAATCTGTGCTTTTATGCTATCTTGCATGCAATGTCACATGCTTTGTTAGTCTTTCTTTGTTCATCTTTGCATGTATGCCATCTACCTGAATATGTTTAGATGAAAATAGGCTTCTGCTTTTTTGCTATCTTCACACTTATTGTTGCATATGCCTCCTAGGTTTACATGAAGCTCTTATGAGGCAAGAAGAGCTGCTTGCATACATTGACCGTCAAGAAGAGGCCAAGTTTCGGGTCAGTCCTTATTTCTAATTTACATCATCGTTCATGTATATTTGTTATTTCTGATTTGATAATAGAGATGGCTCACAATATGTTTATGTATATATTTATTGCAGAAGAAGAAATTTTGCTTTTGAAGAAAGACTGTGTGCAGATCCATTTCACCATGACCATCCTGCTGTTGATGAAAGATGATTTTGATTTGTGTTTATTCAGAGAAACCCTTTCCTGATAACAATAGTTAATGAACTTCTGACTCTTTTGAGATGAATGAGCTGATAAAAATAAACATATTGTTTCATTTTTATCTCCTGCTGTTAATATCATTGTTGATACCCAGTCTGTTAATCTCTTTGAGCATTGGTATCAAACATGTGTATGCTTTTACGACACCTAACACGTTTTAGATCCCAACATTTTGATATCTACCTCCAGAAGAGGCATAACTGAGTTTTATTTCATTTGAGAAATGAAGGAATAGATGCCAACCTGGATGGGAAGTTGGAGAGTTGACATCATTTTAACAAACGAGGACTTTGTTCAAGTTGGAGCTGTTGCCTACAGTTGTTGTTGGTGAAAACTGCTGGATTTTTTTGAGCGTTAATTCGGTGAGGCACTTACATAAGGTGGATGTGCCAGTATAACTTGAGACCTAGAGCTGAAATTTTACGAGATTACGGTGAGGCTTGAAATTGTTGTACGAGTTGGAAAGGGTGAGCAAATGTGCCAATTTAATTCATTTTGTTTTATGAAATATGTAAAGGAAAAGGCAAAAGGCAGCTTGATTACTCAACGTTAGCTCTCAAATATGCTGCAACGCTGTCACCATAGACTCCAATCTTGGAGGTTGGCGTTTGGACTCGGTGTCAACTCCAAATCAGAACCATTCCACATGCTGTCATGCCTGATGATTGATGATGGTCGAGCATAATGATTTCATCATCTGGATGAAAAAATGAGGGAGATTTAATGGTACTACAATCAGGTAGATCGATTTTTTTTTCAAATATATTATCCAAAATTTAAACTCAGAACCCCCAGTTGATAAGCAGAGATGTACAGGCACAAGAATTTGTAGCGGGTATCATGATTGTTCCAAAAACTTTTTGAAAGCCTTCTCTTATGTTATACCTTGTCACCACATGTTTGATGAATGGCTTTCATTTTTAGGGAATAAACTATCTTCCGTATATCATCAATAAATTTGTAGTTACTAAGAGTTTTTAATCTGAAGATTAATAATTTAATACGGAAGCGTAATGAGTTCATAACGGTAGTCTTCATGATGGCTAATAATACCGTCAGCGCAGCCGTTATTTTTTTCCGACGACGAATCCGGGTGCTGTTAAAATAGAACAACGGTTATCATTGCAAGCTCGATGGAGAAGGAAGGCTGCTTCTTCGACTTCGTGTCGGCTCCTTGACTCAGATCCCGGCTCGCTCTCTTCATTATAAGAAGCAGAGATCTCTGGATACGGGTAAAACCCTAACCCTCATTGGATCTCTGCTCTCAAAATGGTGCTGATATCTTCTGGACATCCCGCGCATGAAGGGCCTCATCCTCGATTCCCAGAGACGGCAAGGATCCCTGATCGTCTCTTTCGACCTCCTCTTAATCTCAGCTTGCTAAGATCCTGGCTTGTTGGATCCCATGTCCTCGTGCTTGTTCTGTTGCCAATCGTTTAGGTCTCTTCTCGATCGTCGATCGATCTCATGGCATGAAGTAGGGTTTCCTGGCAACACAGGTTGATGCACTTCTGCAAAACTGCTACGATCTTTCTCAGACGTAAAAGGTTTTTGGGTTCTTGAATCTTGGCGAAATATTTGGAAATTTTTGTGTACTTTTGTAGGATATGCAAACCGTAAAAGATGGCCCTGAGGTGGTTGGTTGAATCTCGGGCGTACATCACGCGAGCTGAAAGGAATTGGTGGATGGCTGAAGCCTAAATGAAATAATCGGTACGGGACGTTTGGAATAAAACGAGTGGCAAGCTCCGCCTTGTCAAGGACTGAATTAGGAGGAGGAGGAGGAGAAACAGACCCACCTATCGGGAGTGTTTCTTGTCATAGAGTAGTCATAGAGTGTTAAAAGACTCTTGTAAGTGATTTCCAATGGTTCCAGACGACTGAATCTAGAGCTGTTATTATTTGATGAAAGAATGTAGCGCCCATGAATACAATCAATATTATTTGATGTACAAAATTATGTAGCTCGATATTTTCCCTTGATATTAAACTGCAAGTCCGGCAAAACGATGCAAACCTTTCAGAAAATAACTATTTACGATACATCCAAGAATGACATTATATACAAGATACACCAAAATGCTTACACGCAGGGTCTCATAATTTCTATGACCATGCATGCAGAGAAAATACAAGATTGCAGGACTGCTGTTACATAAAACCTGCTCCTACAAAAGATTTGCCGATTTTGATCTCAGCAGCACAATGGTTTTAACCGCAGCTTTGTATCATGTTCTTCCAGTGGAAAATTGTAAGAAGTTCCAAACAGCTCGTCAGATAATTGCAGCAAATGAGCCTAATTGGACTCCAGCCCTAAAAATATTATGTCCCACCTGATTTAGCATTTTGAGTGGTGCTTGTTGTCATAAAGGATTCGCCACAACCACATTGCCCTTTCGAATTTGGATTGATGAAAATGAACTCTGACCTGCACAACAATCACCATGAGAAAATAATAAAATGGCTTTGTTGCATAGCTCCCAAAGGAAGAAACATAAGATAAAACAAAGCTAGGTTATTAATTAGAGGCAGGCTTACTTTAGTGCATCATCAACAAAGTCCATCTTGGTTCCAATTACATGCATGAGAGCTTTTGGATCAACTAGTATCTTGACGCCCTTGTCCTCCACCAGTTCATCAAATTTCCCTTTCCCGTCTGTAGCAAAGCAAACATCATTTCACTCCATTAGTACCAGAATAAAATATCAGAGGATGCGTCATTTAATTAAAACAACCCAAGAAGGGGAGAGAGAGGGTGGGAGAAAAAAGGATAAACAGTGACAGGAAACTCAAGTCTATTTCAAAGTATTAAACCTTTTTTTGTCTTTTCTATGTAAAATCACAAGCAAATCATGATTGAACTAGAGTCATTGATCTAGGTTTGGCAGATGAAAATGTACATGAGTTATTATTGATCACACCAGATCTAGTTCTTAAGTGTTTTACCACCTATGGTTGACTTTTGACAAATTAGTTTGATCACAGACTTGGAGATATTTTTCCAGCCATCAACATGAAGTACATAGACCAGCTACCTTCTTCCCTTTTAGAGCTGATATCACCCTGAAGGCCCATATACTTTGAGGAACTAGAGAAGTTCTATCGCATAGAGAAATTCTTTGCAATAGAATTCTTTGATATATCACCATATATCAATGACAGGTCAACAGCATACATCAAACTGCTGACATAACCATAATATGGATTTTTGATATGTTGATCTCCTCAAGAGAGCAAATAGTTTAAAGGAAAATGAAACACCATCCTGCAGCCAAAAAGCTCAACTGCTACCAACATTGGTATTACTCCAACTGTCATTAAAAAAAAAGAAAAAGAAAAAGAAAAAAGAGAAACTCCAATTTGGTTCCCAGTAACTAGTATATTGCTAATGGTAGTGTTCTCCCTGCATGGTAGGTGGCCCATGCAGCCTAAACATTCACAAATCTGCTGGAAATCTGCAATGGATCTGCCATGTCACAGGCAAATTTGAGAGCGCACGCTACTGTAAACCTAGAAGTAATTTGATGCATGTTACAATTTTACATGTATGCACACCGACACTGTTTGCAAGTTAACAATGACTCAATCAAATAATTATAATAATTTTCATAAAACTTGTGAAAGCCAAAAGCTTGGAAATTTATGTATGGTTACTGTTGATGTATAACCCTTCTTCAGATCTTTCATATCAAGTTAATCAACATGCAACACCAGCCTTTTTCAAAACATCTCATGCTACCCATTCAGGCATTCATGGATAATCTACCTATGTTGTTAGTATTACCCTTTCCTTTCACGCAAGTCTTACATGTTCTTGTCAGGGAGTTTATCCAGCATTGCTCCATATATTTCTATCCTTCATCATTTTATATCTTATGAATGCATTGCATACTCCAGCAATCAACTTAAACCTGGTCTCTCCTGGTTGAACTCTGACTTAGCACTCTCATATTTACTCTTGCATGTCATTTTCTTGCACAGCATTTCAATGCAATGCAAGATAGTGCTACTTGCTGCAGTATGACAATATCTTACTAAACATTGCTCCATGAAGCTGACTCCATATGAAGTATATGAGGCTTGCTAATTGTAATTAAGACTGGGCTACTCAACTGTTATGTGATACTCCGGCAAGACATTTTTGCTTCAGCTACCTCATTGCTATATGAAATTTGATGTAACACTTTACGAGGTCTAATGTAAGACATGATGAACTTGATAAAACTTACTAGGAATTAAAAGAATAGAGAGAAGGAGAAAAAAAAACCATAAGGAAATCAACATACATGGTTAACCGTAACAACAATGCCAACATCCAAAATAAACTACATGCTCTTAAAAAGATCTCACCAAGGTTGCTAAAGGCAGCCATCCAACCACCTAAGGCATGCATTTCCGTGCATTGTTTCAGGCTCAGCATATGCTGGAGCACCAAGGATTGCACCTAGGATAGCACCTAGTATCTAGCATCGTTGCCTAAGTGAGTGTCTCTCTGCTATGTATAAGTAGGATGTACCGTCTAACACTCAAATTTAAATGCTTCAACCCATATCACATTAATACCATCTGCATTACAAGGAAAAGTGGTCACAGGAAGGAAACAGAGAGAAAAGGGGGAAGAGGAGGCAGTGATTGGGGACAGTAACTAATGAATATTAAAAGGACACTCCATGAGGACAAATGTTTATGTCCTTCAGTCCTTTCTAGTTTTTCCTTTCTAACTTCTGTGGTCCTCCTCCTCCGCTTCAAAGAGCTTAATGTCAAAAATAAAATTTTTAGATCTATATATAGTTATTTTTCTTCCTTCACTTTTATGGACATGAAGTTCTTTAGATATATGTAAGCTCCCACCATGTCTGTGTCTGGCACTTCATACACCTGTATTCACATTCAAAATTTTCCTACTATCAACTGTCCTTTTGTTGGTAGAACTATGATAGCCATAGATCTAACAAACTGCAGCCTCAAAACCTAAAAATTAACCAAAAAGTAACCAGTAATCCAAACTTTGTTTTCTTTTTAATTTAGAAGTCTCAATAGGGATCAGCCAGCAAAAAAGATTAAAAGAAAATAAAAACAAAAGCAAAACTCTGCAGTTAGAGTTTGTTGTGATTGCTCAGTCTAACGGTCAAAGTGTAATGTACATTTTTTATATGTTATAAATAACCATCCACAATCTGTTATGTACATGAATCGTGAATATTGTAAGATGTGTAGATATATATACAAGTATACAACCCATTTTATTGCAATCAATTTTTCTATCGGTGTGCCTATAAGGCAATACATGTCAATATGCAAAAAAATGAAGAACTTGGAGAACATATACAATTGTCTATTAGTTATTACGCACATGTACACATATTTAATGATGAAAGAAGGTACATAAATACTGAATAACAAATTTTTTGAGCAAAAATCAAACTTAGAGGATTAGATGAACTAACATTATATTGCAGAACCAAAAATTTGACTAGCTAAGACCGAACATGCAAGTCAACGCATCTTTCTGGCAGCCAGTGGCATGTGGCACCATTGATAGTAGTTCATTTTGGCCAAGTAAATGAGATTAATTGATCTACAAATACTCCAAGAGACTGCCTGGATGCCCAATCACCCTATCATTCTGGCATCTTTCACATATGTGGGAATTGACAAGTAGAGAAGGCAGACAGGAATATGAGCCATTGGTGAAGGTTATTGATCACCTGATATTGAGTTTTGTGGACAACCTGAATGAAGAAAGATCCCCAACACCCCCCCCTCCCCACAAAAAAAAAAAAAAACTGAATCTCTCAGATCTCTTCATGATGCCACACACACCCTAAACAGTCTCGACATAAAATATATTCTACTTAACAAAAGAAAATTTAAGACATTAAATCCAGCAAGTCCCTTAAAATAAAAGAATAATTGTAGAAATTATGAAATCAATGAAGTGACACGTCCATAAATGAATTTTTTAAAAACTCTATCAGCACAATTCACAAAGCAAAATAATTATAAGAAGTAGCACCCTCCATTTGACATCTTTAAATCAATGTGAAACTATCAGATAATCTTTTACTTTACAGTCATTCTTAGCTGTTAAAGCAACAAATTTTAAATGATTAAAAAAAAGGAAATAAAATAAATGATGAAGAAAATGTGAGGAACCAAACCAGCATAATTGAGGGTGTAGGATAAACCATTGCAACCACGGGCCTTGACACCGAGCCTAAGATATGGGCGCTGACGGATGTTAAGAAGGTGGCGTATCCTAGCAGCAGCAGCATCTGTCAAAGTCAAGGCCTGCTTACAGACAGAAGGCCCTGCCCTCTCTGCCATGGCCTTTAATGAAGAAGAAGCCATCTTTATAAAGTCTTTGGGCAACAACAGCAACTTAAGTATCAGTCACAATAGTTACTGTGGTAGGTGAGTATACATTCATCATCAATCAATATCTGAGTAATGTATAAACAAGAAAGTATCTGTACTAAATTCACAATGGACAACAGGTTCCTGGTACCCAAAGCTACATGCGAAACAATAGTGGAAGTATTGCTGGAAACGTAAAGTGAAGTCAAAAAACATGCAGGAACTGTGTAATAATGGATATATAGTCGCTTTAAGACTATGGAAGAATGGGTTCTATTTACTTCCCAACTTCTAATGTTGGCACATTTTTGTAGGTGAAGTTTAGAGGATAGGCATCTATTACTGTGCATGTCAAGAACGAGAGGAGGGAGAAATAAAAGGATGATTTTTTTCCTTCTTTTTTTTTTTGGCTCGTGGGGGTGGGAGCTGCTTGTGATCAGCCCCTCAATTTTCTTGTTCTAAATTTCTGTACAACACTACAGACACAGCATTTTGGTTCAGAGTACTGCCACCAATTGCAGCTCCAGAATCAATAGCGCGCTAAGTTCCCTCTCCTATATAGCAGTTGGATATTAGTGCAACAAGGGAGGTAGGTGATTGGTGACTCCATGTGGGATTGGGTCCAAGAGAGCCACGCCAGCTCATTAAGCACCACATTGGAAGCAGGGAATGGAGTTGCAATCTGAAACATTCTCTCCTTTGACTAAGGCTGTGCTTGTATTACTCAGAGTAAGCAAGCAACCAAACTAAAGAAAAAACTTTTACTTAAGTTGCTCATCTGTTTTTCAGTTTTGGCCATATTCCCATTTCAGTCATTTTATCTTCAAATTCTTCCTTTTCATAAATCGCAAAGACGCTCTAAATAAATTGCATTCAAAGGCAACGCTGCACGCATGCTAGATGATTGTCTAATGACAAAATTTTACCTTAAAAAAAAAATCAAGATACAAAAAAGAAATGAATTAAAGTTTTGATTTAGAAATTTTCCATACAGAATTTTCTACTTTTTCTAAAAGAAAATCAATTTCAGAAAGTTTAAGTTCAAAAATATTTCTTTATTGTTTTTTGCGCAGAAATGTGACCTGGAATTAATTTTCGATTTTCTTCATGCATTACATTCTTCTTCTTCTTCTTCCTTCCGTTCAGAAGGGGGAAAAAAACCAACGCCTAAGCTTCTCCTAAGCTCAGCGAAAGCAGGACAGATTAAGAATTACTAGCCGATTAAGCTAACGATAAATGAGAAAAAATAACTGGTGTACAAAGACATGCTTCACCGAGATTGAATTAAGAAAAGTTTCACCCCTCGGAGTGCTCACCAAATTATTGAAGCGATGACGAAAACAACAAACCCTAACCGTCCTCACCCTGGAACCGATTCAAAATCCCTATGTTTTACGACCAGAACACCGCCCAAACTTCAGGGAGAGATTTGGAAAGATTATAAAGTGCCAAACAAAATTAAAGGTAAAATAAAATTAGAGAAAGGGATCGAAACATTCAGATAAAAAAAAAAAGAGAGAGAAAGAATAAATCAGAATTCCAAAAAAAGAGATCGACGGATTCACAGATGAATTCAATGACTAACCTGCGGGGGAGATGAATCGAAGCAAATGAGTTTGGATCGATGAGACGGGCGACGAGCGAACCCCGATTCTCGTTGTTTTTTCTTTCCCCGTTATTTTATTTTATTTTTCCCTTTCGATGATTAAAAGTGGAAGGAAGGCGGTTTCCTTGGAGCCTTTGTTTCCTACCCAAGAAGCTGGGCTTCTGATGGTGCTTCGGCCAGACATGGGTGACACTTGTCCGGTTTTTTGTTCGGTGAGTTCAGTTTCCGCCTTGATTACGTGGCAGGTTCTGGTTGGACAAAATCCGTGTTAGATGGAGTGCATATAGGTGCTTATAGAAATGGACGGCTCATTTCATTGCCTTCCGGCCGTTATTTTATTTTATTTTATTTTTGGTAAGACAGCCGTTATTTACGTTACCAGATGTTCTTCTCCATACGCTTATTTATATGCGGATATAGTTCTGCACAAACACTTTATGCGTTTATCCGAACGTGTCCATGTCTGTGATAGATGGGCCCTAAGGATGAAGGCGGTTCCCTTGAGCCCAAAAGAATTGAGGATTAATCAAGAGGAGTTTTTTTTTTTTAATTTTTCTTTGGTTTTTATAAGACTAGAGTATTATATCGGTCTTGGACCCTTGGCACGGCCGTCACTAGTAAAGCAAATGCAACTGGATAGGTTGAAACAATAATAAGGAAAGAGAATGGAATCTCTGGTTTCCGGTGGGAGATTATTTCAAGCCACCATAATTAAGGTGCATTCCAGCTTGTCTTAAGATGGTTTAGTCATGGCTAGCCAACAAATAATTCTAGTTGGGCAGGAGGGCAGACCTGTGTAGTTCCGCTGCCAAAAGATTCACGAGGATGGTTGCAGAAGGTGACAGAAAATGCAGCGAGAAGATAATCTCGGTCACAAAATGTCATGTTTGGAATGGCATGCAATGCAAGCATGTACATTCTCATTATTTTAGATGGTGTTTGGGTGGGGTTTGTTATATTTTGCTCCAAACTCATCTTTCTTGATATATCTCCCGTGACGGTTGGAAATTCTACATCGAATGAATCTCTTTGTTAAGAAGGCTTTCTTCCTTTATAAGGAGGCAACGGGCATCTTTATTTCGTGTGACATAGGTTAGAGCGGGCGGAGATTTTTCTAGGGCTTCTTGTGCGGGCTTGTTTCTTGCTTGTTCTCCCGTGCAGGTTTGCTCTCTGGCCGATCTCTCGCCTGTGCCTCTTGTGCGCGGGTTTTGCTCTTTGGCCGATCTCTCGCCTGTGCCTCTTGTGCGCGGGTTTTGCTCTCTGGCCGATCTCTCGCCTGTGCCTCTTGTGCGGGTTGCTTTCTGGCTTTCTTCTGTTGGTCTTCGGTTGGTGGTCTACTTGTCTTCTTCCTTCTCGGTTTCACGGATGCCTTGTGCTGCTACGGTTGGTAAGGAGGTATCATCTTGATTTTTTGCCGAGGGTTGAGGAAGGTATCTTCATCTCAGGTATTGTTTTATCTTGATCTATTGCCGAGGCTGAGATTGGTTGATCCGATTGGATCTTGGTTGCCTTCTATTCGATATTTTGTTGCCTTCTTGTTGGTTTCGGATAAAGGTATTTTATACCTCATATTGTACCTATTTTTCGGGACGGATTTAGAGTGAATTGCTCCTCCTCCCCGTGGATGTAGGCCTTTTGTGCCGAACCACGTAAATCTTGGTTCTTTGTCTTTATTTATTTATGCCTGCAATGTGTTTGGTGAATTATCTCAAAGAAATTAGATATTAGATCACAAGCCTAGATCGATCCAATCCGGTGCGCGTTGCTTCAACAATTGGTATCAAAGCACTTGGATGGCTGGTGACAAGAAACCAAGTTTCTCAATGGCTAATGATCCGGTGTCTGTCTCTCACTCCACCACCATCAGGCATGAAGTGGCCGTCTTTGATGGCACGGGAGATTTTTCACTATGGAAGGTAAGGATGAAATATTTGTTGGTTAAAGAAGGTGTTGCAAAAGCCCTTAAGGGTATGGATTCAATTTCGGGAAATAATGAAGCTGTTAAAGAAGAGATTAACAAGAGAGCCATAGGAACCTTGTTTTCAGGTTTAAGTGATAAAGTCCTTCGCAATGTTGTGGAACTAGATACAGCCAAAAGTGTATGGGAAAAACTAGACAGTTTATATATGACAAAATCTCTGACTAATAGATTATATTTGAGAGAAAAATTACACACATTTCGTATGACAGAAGGAACTTCACTTAAAGATCACTTGGATGAGTATAATAAGTTCCTGCTTGATCTAGTAAATGTTGGTGTCGATGTAGATGAAGAAGATAAGGGTTTGATTCTAATTTACTCTTTGCCCAAGTCTTTTGAGCATATTACCACTACCATGCTTTATGGAAGAGAAACAATAAGTCTTGAAGAAGTAGAAGCTACTTTGTTATCCAATGAACTTAGATTAAAAGTACAGCTTCAGCATCAGGCTCAGACTTCAGCTCAAGGTCTTACTGTTAGAGGTAGAGATGAACAGAAAAAGGGTGGACAAGGTAGAAGTAAGTCCAAAAACAGATCAAAGTCTAGGCCCAAAAGATCAGGTATTTGTCACTATTGCAAAAAGCCAGGTCACTAAAAATCTGAGTGTAGACTTCTACAATCTAAAAGGGAAAAGGAACAAAAGGATAAAGGAACAATCTCTGATACAGCATCAATTGCAGTTTCTTCAGGAAGTCATAGCAGTATATCAGATGATGCAGTATTCACAGCTGCCTGCAGTGTTAATCATACTGATACTTGGATAGTGGACTCTGGAGCATCCTTCCACATGACACCTCACAAGGAATGGTTCTCTTCCTTTAGATCTTGTGAAGGTGGTACTGTTCTTCTTGGAGATGATGGCATCTGTAATATAAAAGGTATTGAAACAATTCAAATTAAATCAAATTCAAATACCATGGTGATATTGGATGATGTCAGATATGTTCCTAAATTAAAAAAGAACCTTCTCTCAATACATGCCTTTGACAGAGCAGGATATGAGGGCAGATGGGGTAGAGGATCTATAACTATCAATAAAGGGGTATTAACTTTATTGAGAGGTAAATTAAGTGGCACCCTTTACTACCTGGATGGCAGTACAGTTGTTGGTCGGCATTAGCAGTACAATCTTCTCTTGAGCAGTTGACACATTTATGGCACCAGAGACTAGGACACATTTCAGACAGAGGTCTACAGGAGCTGAGCAGACGTGGTCTGCTGAGAGGTCAGAAGATTGGTGCACTTGGATTCTGTGAGCACTGCATATTTGGAAAACAACACAGAGTCAGCTTCACTACAGGCGTGCATAGGACAACTGGTATATTAGACTATATTCATTCTGACCTGTGGGGACCTGCCCCAATTATATCCAAGGGTGGATCAAGATATATACTTATTTTTATTGATGATTACTCCCGAAAAGTCTGGATATACACCATTAAAAATAAGAGTGATGTATTTGAAACATTCAAATGGTGGAAGTCTATGGTCGAGAGGCAAACTGAAAGGAAGGTGAAAATTTTTCGGACTGATAATGGTTTAGAATTTTGTTCTACAGAATTTGATGACTTTTGCAAGTCAGAAGGCATTATTAGACATAGAACAACAGTGGGTACACCTCAACAGAGTGGTGTGGCAGAACGCATGAACCGGACACTACTAGAGAGAGTCAGATCTATGCTATCTAGTTCAGGACTAAGTAGAGATTTTTGGACAGAGGCCGCTCACACAACCTGCTATATTATAAACCGATCTCCAGCATCAGCATTAAGCATGAAGACTCCGGAAGAGATGTGGACAGGAAGACCTGCAGACTATTCAATACTCAGAATCTTTGGGTGCCCAGCTTATGCATATGTAAAAGATGAAAAGTTGAACCCCCGGGCTAAAAAGTGCATATTTATTGGATATGCATATGGGGTAAAGGGCTATAGATTATGGTGCATAGAGCCAGGATCTCAAGGATTTCTAGTCAGCAGGGATGTGACATTTCATGAAACAGCCACTGCTTCAAGGCAGCTACAGCCTAATTCTTCTCAAAGTGATCAGGATCGGGGTCAACAGGATAGGAATGTTGTAGATATTGATCAGACTGTTAAATCACAACAACAACAGACAGATGCACAGATTCAGACTCAGGAGGAGGTGGCATTACAAGATCAGGATCAGATTGAGAGTATTGCCACTCGCAGACCTAAGCATCAGATTAGAGCACCTCAAAGGTATGGTTTTGAGGATTCTGCTTGTGCTGAGTTAGTCTATTATGCTCTGAGTGTTGCAGACACCATTGGTGATGAGCCGACCACATATCAGGAGGCTATTAGTAGTTCACGAGCTGATAAATGGACCATGGCTATGGTTGAAGAACTTCAGTCTCTAGAAAAGAATCAGACTTGGGAGTTAGTCAAATTATCAAAAGATGAGAAGGCAATTGGCTGCAAATGGATCTTCTAAAGGAAAGAAGGAGTCACTCCTCAAGATTTTAGATATAAGGCCAGGTTGGTAGCAAAGGAATACAGTCAACGGGAGGGTATTGATTACAAGGAGGTATTTTCTCCTGTAGTCAAACACTCATCTATCCGTGTGTTACTTGCTTTTGTTGTTTCTCAAAATCTGAAGCTGGAACAACTAGATGTTAAGACAGCCTTTCTTCACGGTGATTTAGAGGAACAGATCTATATGCAACAACCACCTGGTTTTGAGGTTCCAAATAAAGAAGATCATGTATGCTTACTCAAGAGATCATTATATGGTCTCAAGCAGTCTCCAAGACAGTGGTACCGCAAATTTGACAGATTTATGGTCGACCATGGATACAGTAGATCTCCATATGACAGTTGTGTGTATCACCAGCAGCTTTCAGATGGGTCCTTTTGTTATTTGTTATTATATGTGGATGATATGCTAATTGCAGTCAAGGACATGTTAATCATCCAGAAACTGAAAGCCGAGCTCAGTACTGCATTTGATATGAAGGACCTTGGACTGGCAAAGAAGATACTTGGGATGGAGATTATTCGTGACAGGCAGTCAGGTAGATTTTTCCTTACTCAGCATGGTTATATTGAAAAAGTCTTCGACAGATTTGGTATGTCTACAGTTAAGCCTGTCACTATCCCCTTTGCCAGTCATTTTAGACTTTCTGTCAGAGACTCTCCTCAGATTGAGGATGAGGAGAGATATATGTCTAGAGTGCCATATGCGAGCGCAGTTGGCAGCATCATGTACGCGATGGTCTGCACTCGATCTGATATTTTACATGCAGTAAGCGTAGTAAGCAGATATATGGATAAACCTGGAAAGGCTCACTGGTCAGCTGTGAAATGGATACTTAGATATCTGAAAGGCACTTCTAAATTGAGATTGATATTCTCTACACAGAGTAATTGCATAGTTACAAGATTTTGTGATTCAGATTATGCTTGTGACTTGGACAGGAGAAGATCTTTGACTGGATATGTGTTTACTCTTTCTAGATGTACAGTCAGTTGGAAGGCTACTTTGCAGTCTACAGTTGCTTTATCTACCACTGAAGCAGAATATATGGCATTGACAGAGGCAGCAAAGGAAGCTATTTGGTTAAAAGGGTTAGTACAGGATTTGGGTCTCGAACAGGATTGTTTAGACATTCATTGTGACAGTCAGAGTGCTTTGCATCTTGCCAGAGACCAGATGTATCACGAACGAACAAAACATGTAGATGTCAGGTATCACTTCATCAGAGATCTGGTAGAGAAAGATGATGTTAGACTTCAGAAAATATACACTGCCCATAATCCAGTTGACATGTTCACTAAACCAATCCCTGCAATTAAGTTCAGAAATTTTCTGAACTTGATTGGAATAAGCATTTGGTAATGCCCTGCGGGGCTTGTGGTGAGGAGGATGTTATAAAATTTTTTTTCCCACATCTGATATAAAAGGTACAATATTTGTCGCAAGGAGGAGGATTGTTATATTTTGCTCCAAACTCATCTTTCTTAATATATCTCCAGTGACAGTTGGAAATTCTACATCGAATGAATCTCTTTGTTAAGAAGGCTTTCTTCCTTTATAAGGAGGCAACGGGGCATCTTTATTTCATGTGACACAGGTTAGAGCGGGCGGAGATTTTTCTAGGGCTTCTTGTGCGGGCTTGTTTCTTGCTTGTTCTCCCGTGCAGGTTTGCTCTCTGGCCGATCTCTCGCCTGTGCCTCTTGTGCGCGGGTTTTGCTCTCTGGCCGATCTCTCGCCTATGCCTCTTGTGCACGGGTTTTGCTCTCTGGCCGATCTCTCGCCTGTGCCTCTTGTGCGGGTTGCTTTCTGGCTTTCTTCTGTTGGTCTTCGGTTGGTGGTCTACCTGTCTTCTTCCTTCTCGGTTTCACAGATGCCTTGTGCTGCTACGGTTGGTGAGGAGGTATCATCTTGATTTTTTACCGAGGGTTGAGGAAGGTATCTTCATCTCAGGTATTGTTTTATCTTGATCTATTGCCGAGGCTGAGATTGGTTGATCCGATTGAATCTTGGTTGCCTTCTATTCGATATTTTGTTGCTTTCTTGTTGGTTGCGGATAAAGGTATTTTATACCTCATATTGTACCTATTTTTCGAGACGGATTTATAGTGGATTGCTCCTCCTCCCCGTGGATGTAGGCCTTTTGTGCCGAACCACGTAAATCTTGGTTCTTTGTCTTTATTTATTTATGCCTGCAATGTGTTTGGTGAATTGTCTCAAAGAAATTAGATATTAGATCACAAGCCTAGATCGATCCAATCCGGTGCGCGTTGCTTCAACAGGGTTAGTTGAGGTCTGGAATGAAAATGGGAATAGATGACTCCTATTCTAGTCGTTTGGTTGGAAGGAGTCCCATTCTAATTTTAATTACGGGATGGTATGAAAATGATCCAAATCTTCTAAAACTCAATCCCAGATCTTCTTTAAAGATTCAAATCTTCATTTTGATTCTAATTCTGATTCTACATTCAATCACGAATCAAATACTTTGGGAGATATGACCGTTCCGATTCTAATTTTGATTTCGATCGCGAAGAGATGCTTAGTTGAGGAGAGTTGGGATCTGGAATGGGAACAATAATGAAAATAGATAATTCTCATTTCAACCATTTTATTGAGAAGAGTTTCATTTTAATTCTAATTTCGAGATGGAATGGGATGGCTCAATCCCCTAAAATCCCAATCCCAATTCTCTTCTAAATATTCTAATCTTCATTTTGATTCCAAGTATGGTCACGAACTAAATGCTTTGGAAGATAAAGCTATTTTAATTCCTATATTTCTTTCAATGCATTCCGGTTTTGATTCTTATTCCGATCACATATCAAACACTCTCTTAGGGTCATCCATTGCAACCATCAAGTTAAAGAGCGGAAAATTCAGTCCGTCCTTCTCCGTGACAAAACTGGGGATTTTTTCCCATGAAACATGGTGGTGTGCTTCTCTCTTGAAGGCATGGCTTTCTCCCGCATGGCCCATGCAAGATCCAGGCTGCAAACTGAAAGCGGAATACAGCAGTAGCTCTGGCCGACAGAATTCTTGGTATGTCCTTATTGAACAAGCCCCGGAAGCCAAGATTCATTTAGATACTTTTTCAGATGAATTGCAGCCAGGTCCAAATCAACCAGATGAGTAAGGCAATGCTTGATGTCTATGTTCATACAAAACGGAAAGAGCAGAGACAGGCTACAGACTTGAGGTACATGTATTGTGAATTCAAGCCAGTCAATTCAGTCCAATCACTAGAGAATTCGCGCAGAATGCAGAAAGGTTGCCAACATGGATGCTGAGTCTTGTCGATAATTTGGATGTCTGAGCCATCTATTGGATGCCTGGCTGACTTTATTTAGATTATCAGTAATAAATAGGGAACAGTTTCATCTTGAGAAAATCATGGAGTTTTATATTCAAGTGGTCAGTTCGGCAAATCCAAACATGAAGGAATACAGTCAAGTGTATTTTCTGAGAAGAGAATCTCAGCCAGCTACGTCAAATTCGCAGCTTTATTTTTCAAAACCTGCGGCTTCCTTTGCCTCCATCCATTCACCAGCAAAATGGGTTCTGCAATGAAAAAGGAAAAAGAATCAATGATATGATAAGAAGGAAGGAGATTAATGCAGCTGCAAAATATGAACGGAACATCTTTTATGATGGGAATACCTATGTTTCTGAGTGAAAAAAACTAACCAAGAGAATTTGAAAGCATTTCTTTCAGCAAAATTTTACATTCTTAAATTGGATGGAGTATCAGACAGCCATCAAAAAACTTGGCTGTATCTCTGATCTAATACAGGGCATTTACCTTCCAGCCTAAAGAGAAGAGCAGAGGTTCTAGGGATTACATGATAGAAAGAGATCAGTCTAAAAGGACAGGATCCTTTAGACTGTTTGCAACTTAAGATAACTTACCAACTTGCTCTTCTTCTTCTTCTTCTTCTTGTCAAGGTAAGCAAGAAGCTCCTCCTGTCGAACAAGAGCATCTTCCAGAGCCTGCAAAAGGGAAAAGAAAAAGAAAAAGAAAAAGAAAAAAAAAAAAAAAGCTCTTGCATGAACGTTAAATAATTGCACCAGAACTTTGAACTACATTCTAAACCATCACAAATGCGCTTGAAACTGCGTCCACTTTTTTTTGCCGTCAGGTAATACTGGTAACTTTTACCTTCTTGGTTGCTGCAAGCTCTGCCTCCAAGGCATCCACACGGCTCACGGCAGCCTTCAACTGCTCCTCCTTCTCAATGGCCATCTCAGCCGGCTTCATGCTTAGGATGTTCACGGTCTCTTCCAGCTTGATGAGGCGCTTCATGACGGAGGAGTACTCAGCAGCTGAGACAGTCGATGCGGGCAGCTGCTGGTGCATCTGGGCTTTAACCACCGTCTGTGCACAGTAGACGGGGCTGACGTGGTCGATGGCTGCATCAACGATCTTCTTTGGCACGACACGGGTCACGCGGAGCATGGTCACGATGCCCATGACAAAGGCCATGACTCCGGCGAGGATGTGGTTGCTAAACCCGTCAGGACCTTTATAAACATCTGCTAGGGTGTAGGCACCTGTGAATAAGAAAGTAGATCTTTGGTCATGTCCTTAATAAAGTCTTCACAAGTTCATGCTAGCTTGCAGCAATTTGAGACATGGTTGAGGGAATGCCCGAGGCCCCTCATAAACGAAATCACCAAGTTCTATAGGAGTTAAATAGTGGAATCTGGACCTTTAGAGAGGGCAAGTTGTTTCTCATCCATCACTTCCTTAATCCAGCTGGCATCCACAGTCTTGTCGACCATTGGGATATAATCATCGTCTGCATCTGGAGTAGGGAAGCTCTCCATGGCTCTCTGGGCCTGAGAAGATGGAGAAGAGTATAAAAATTATATCAGGTGCAATATATATTGGCTCATATCACTTAGTAAAATGGCGAACATCTAGGACGACAAGCTCAAGTTCCTGAAGACCTGCTATGGGATTCCCCAGATTTGCTAAGCTAAGCTGAGCTGAGCTGAGATTATACTTATGATTACAATGGCAACATAATTAATGAAGTCTGTTAAGCTGAAATTGGTTATAAAGTTCTGAAGATTTAGCTGATCCTGAACTTTGAAGGCGACTTCTAACAGATTGGATGGATCTTTTTGTATGCTTAAAGACTTCGTAATCCGTCCATCTCTACGTCTGAATCATAAAGCAAACCATGCACCAAAAACTTTGTGAGGAAAGCTTGCTTGAAAATAAATAGCATGAATTAGCTCGCAGAGCTACTACTCAGGGCAACGTTCCAGCAATGTTGCTGCAGTGCCAAGGCCAAAAAAGGGCATGGTCATTGGTTTTGCTCATTAATAGACACACAAGAATAAATCTTTGAACTTCAAATGTGCTATTCACCAAGAAAAGCCATATGTTCAGTGGGCCATCAGCTAAGTAGCTTTAGCCGGAATAGGATGTGAAGGAGCTAAGAAAAGAGAAGCAAATAACCAAGATGAACCAACATCATAAGTATGTTTGGGTATTAATTATTTGCAGTTTTTGTGTTTCATTCCTGTAAGGAGCCATTGAGTTTTTTTTTTTTTGCTTAATTTTTAGTGATCTAAGAATCACCTTGTAACTCGGACTGACTACTTCCTCCCGAACAGGCGATAAGTGTGGGTGCTCGATCACCCTTGACATTCCGGGAGAGGGAGGTCGCACATCATCACAGAAAGAGTCTTGCCTCTTCATGTTGGAAAAAAAGGAAAGTAGTGTACCCATCAGTATAGGAATACACCAGTGAAAGTACAAGCTTGCAAAGAGAATAAAATGACTGGAGAAATAGGTGGATCTGTTTGTCACCTTATGGTACACTATCTCATCCTCAGAAATTGTTTTCTCGTCTGTGCTAGAAGGAGCCTGGCACCTTCCATATCTTGCCATGCCACCTTGCACCATCTGTACATCAGATTATTACGTAAGAATCCACTCAAGTACCAAACCATTTCAAATTAGCTCTGAATATAAAATGAAGAGAAATGAGAGGAATGAGGTACATTCATAATTTCAGGATCTTTCCATGGGCCCTTGTCTGACCGAAGGCAACCTCCTTTGCAGTTGCAAGTGCCACCGAGGAACTCTGGCAATTCACTGGTATAAATCCATGAAAGTAAGACCAGCTATGATTATTGTATATGAATCTATCCATTGATCAACTAGCTTGCACCTCTTAATTTGCATGTAAGAGATCTTTTCTAGAAGGTATTTTACCAATTTGAAAAGCTACTCTGGTACTTTATCATTCACAATCAAGCATTGAAAATCTGGACCAAAAAATGGAAAGAAATAAAAAATAGCACTCTAGCCAATAGGACATGCCTGGCATCAATCACTTCAAGCAACTTGCTCTGGTACTTATTTCCCAAAACCTGAAAGAAGATGTTATTATCAGGTATATTACTCGTGGACACATTACTTTATAAAGAGAGAATAAGAGCTTACATTGATCTTTGCAGTGGTCTTTGGATCAAGGAAGCTCTTCACAGTGCTCCATAGAAGTCTAAATCCCTGACCTGCATTGATAATGAACATGCGACACAAGGTCTGCAGCAGAGTAAATAATTTAAATATGTTATGTTAGAATAGTTATTTCGATTTGAATAGCAAATGACTACCAATTTCATGCAGCACAAAGAGAGATACCTCAGGATAATTATCACCATCAATTTTCTGAAGACGGCTGATTAAATCCCTTGCAACCTTGTTGAATTGTTTCATCCCCTGAGTCATATTGATGTCAGAAAATAAAAGTAAAACATTTATCGTAACAATTGAGCACTGAGAGGATCCATCTTAAATGTCAATCAATGCGAAAAGAAGGATGCAAGAAAGTGAAACAGGTAATAGACAAAAATTTTCAAGAATTTGGTATTCTACAGATTTATATTTAAGACAAGAGGTTCAGGGCATAATGATAAAACATAGAAGCCACCAGTGACATACCACTCCTTGCACATCAATAATTGTTGTGCTTTGGTCAATGTGTCGTTTTGCAGCAATCGAGCAAGCTGGGAACTTGGTGTTAAATGTCCTCTCGAACTCCTTCACATGGTATTTGATATACCGGTCCATGTTTGTAACTTGCATTAGCTTGTTGGTGTCAATTTGTCCAAGTTTTTCAATGTAGACTGGCCTGCCTTCCTTATCTACACCATGATGACCTTGTGGATAGTACTCCAAGACTTCATCAAGCTCTTTGAATTCAAAATCCTAAATAGATTGATAGAATATTAGGCATAATACATCACTCTTCGAGAAAAATGACAGAAAGTAGACACAGGCTTATATATGCTCGACCCAGTCAACAGGAAGAACATCCCTAGCAGATTTGTTTTTGTTGTGTGTGTGTGCACGTGTGCACGTGTGAATGCGTGGAAATACCTGCCTGAATAGTTGCAAGTAAAACATACAGAACACAAAGCTGCAGACCGTATCATGAAGGAGGGATGGTTACCTCAACAATTGTGTCAGCACCAAATTCCTTCCTCCATTGAAGCATATCTGTCCACATTTGCTTTGTTTTCTCAATATCAAACTTCCTGGCCTTCAGAAATCTGCATCATAGACTAATTAATGCGTAGGTTCATGAATATCGACAATGACATGTACTTAAATCATTTGAGCACTAAAATAACTGCACTGCCAAGTCTATCATAAACTTCAAACATCAACAACCAAAAACATTCACTTTGTCCATGGACTTTGCCACAATTCACCACATAAAAAATATTAAAAAAAAAAAAAAAAAAAACATATTAAGAATCAGTTAAGAAGATGACCTTAGCATCATATGATAGTCATCATGTCTTGATGGTAGCAATTCTTCCAAAATGAGAGTTTGGCGGAAAGCATCAACAGCCTGCATTTCCTCAGCATCGCGCACATCCTCTATGCAGACAGACATGACCCTACTACTTCTCCTACCCCTTTTTGTCAATGAATTTCTGAACTTTGCAGAGGCATTGATCGCCTTCTTCTTCAGAGATCCAATCCTGGTCTTCCTCTCATCCTCAGAGTTCTCAATATCGGATCTTCTGTCTCGCCTCTCCTCAGGGGTGCCATCTAGACCTGCAACAATTGCAGAAAGATGGCATAGCCAATAGCACATGGGAAAACTCTCGTTTTGTTTGAACAATATGGAAAACCTCAATTATTACTCAAAACAGAAAAAACTATTTTCCTGTAGAATTAATGATTCTTAGAGAATGTCTCTTTAAAATAAAAAGGACCATTGGAGAAAGATGAATGTCAATTTGAATAATCTAACAATTGAGCATAATAAATTTTTGTAGATTCTGTGACATAGAAACAAACTTAAAGATTACAACAAATCAGATGGACGTAGCATCATCTGCTTATGAAAAGTTTAATTTTCTAGAAATCTTTCTGACTCAGAGTTACATTGCTGATCCATTGGCTTCATAACTTTCCAAGTATCTTTTTCTTCCTCCTTTCTACATTGTATATTTCAATGCCAATGCAGATTTGCCACAGGCCTTCCACCCTTGGAAGACAACGCCAAATATCAAAAAAGAGATATACATTTGACAACCATTATCTTTCAAGGACAATTGAATGGGAATTTAGTGTTTGTTACACAAATCTAATCTACCTAATTTCATTCAAGTATATTTGAATCTCAATACAAATAAGAAATTATCTAGTTTTCTGAGGCACTGGTTAGATAATATTAGAACAAGAAAAGAATCATAGGTTGGAAACATAGAACAAAAGGAACAAAATGGAGGATATTTTTATCCCATGCATACCAGATTTTCTGTAATGGTCAAGTGGCCCCGACATTGCTTTGCTCATGGTCATATGGGCGCTGGACCTGGTTAAAGACAACAAAGGGGTGGAGAGTTAAGAACTCATCAAGGATACCTAGGCGTACGCCTCTCCAACCACCTGAAATCCCATCACCTTGAGATTAATAACAAAAGTAAGCACTATGACATGGGAACAAGCAGCAAAATATATCTTGACAAACTTCATTTGAAGGGTGGGGTATCTCTAAATAAAGAACTCCAGCTTTCCTAGTGATCAGGTGAGAAAGAAAAGAAAATAGAGATTCGGTTTGCTATTCTTTGTTTCTTTTTTCATCATGGAAAGCCAAAAAACAGAACAAATAATCAAGAAAACATAGGAATGAGCGCAATCATTCATGTGCCAGAACAATATCAGAAGCAGCGCTAAAATTGGACTTCAAAGATTAAATTTTGAACGTTGTAATCTCTTAAAATCTCGATAACTGTGGTGTTTTTTATCAACATAAATGGAAAAGCTTATGGCATTATACTGAAATCCAAGAAAAAGAAAAAAGATGGGAAAAAAGGCTATTTGTTGTAGCAAAGCTTAAACTGGAGCCATTTACGTTCGATGAGGATTGTCAGGCACCTTTAAAGACCGGAGGCAAAATTGAGGTAAAAAGTAACAACAGAGAAAAGGAGAAAGAAAACCCAATGAACCGAGGAATCCAAAACAGTGGAAAACGAGCTCACGACCAATGGGAATGCAGGTGAAGAAGGGGATAAGAGAAGGAGGAGGAAGAAGAAGAATGGAGGGGGGAAAGATTTACCTCTGGGACAAACTTCGAGGTTTAGACAAGGGTGGAGGGAGGGGAGCAGTTTAAATTACCTCGGAATCCGCTGAGGGGACGACGAGGGAGACACGACTACTCTACGCTACGGTGGATATGACAGAAGAGGAAGAGAGAGAGATTGGTTGCGTTGGTATTTTTTTGGAGCTGTTGACGAGGTCTCTGCTGTTGGGGTGAGAGAGAGAATGGCCGAAATGCAAGCCACTCCATAAACCCAACACACTAATTTAATGGATGAATGATTTAGAGAGAGAGAGAGAGAGAGAGAGATCCATGCGCTTAGATTTGCGTCCACAGCAGAACCACGTCCAACGGCTAGTTCGTTGGATGTGAACTGGGACAGCTGTAGAGGTGCCAATAGCGGACAGCATGTTCTAGAACAGGGGATAAGTCTTAGGGTCTTACTGGATAGGGGTGTCGGGCTCTGATCTACGTGAAACGCTGTCTGCTGTTTGCCTGCGGCAGCCGAATGGTGCTCCATTGGATAAAGATTTAGAAAAAACTGTATGATTATGTTTTTAGATATTTTCATGATGTTTTTCAAGTATTTGACATGAGAAGTCCTAGCCAATTGGCTAGGTTTTTGTAAATTTCACAACAAAAAACCTAGATGTCAACCAAGCTCATAAAAGTTACAAAAATAAACCTATGAATTTTAAATTTATTTTTATTGCTCTATCATATATTATCAATATATCGACTAATACTATCTCACATCATAAATCTCGAAGGTCTTTTTTGTATTGCATTCATCAAGCAAGTAGATTATTTATTATTGTCTTCTGCTACAGCTTAAAATACATTTCTGATACTGACACCATGATACTTAAAATATCTAACAAGCAGCCTAGCAAATTACCAGCCTCCAAGTTGATTTATTTTTGAAAGAAAAATTACACTCTATGTTTTGACAATGTTTTTAAGAAACTATTGCCTGAAATATATTTGATTGGTTCTTAACAATGAAGATTAACAAATACTATATTTTAATTTTAAAAAATATTTATTATGTATTTTTTTGAAAATTTAATTTGAAAAATTAGGGCAGATACATCAGGATGAGGTTTAGTTCTTTTAAACTAAATTAATTATATTGCATAATATTTGATAACATGCTAGAATATCTGTAACAATTTTGTTGAATAAAGGTTCTATATATGATATAAAGTTTAAACTAATACCAGCTCCTAAGCTGCCCCCAATTAGATCAAACTCAAGACTGTAACCCATACTGAGAGGTATTTGGGGTATATATTTTGATTAAAAATGTGCATGATTCGGATTGGATCGGATCGATTTGGGATTAAGTTTCAAATCAGACCAACTTGAATCGATTTTCTAAAATTGAATCTGAAATCGAACTGATCATATAGAAAATCTGATTCAAAAGTGAATCTAAAAAATTGATTTAAAAAATTACTTTCTGAGAATATGATTTTAGGTTGACTATAAAAAAAGTATTTTATTCTAAAATGACTTAAATATAATTGAGCATTCATTTTTCTAAAAAAATTATATAAAATATTTATTATATCTTTAATATATATAAGATCATATCTTTTTGCTCCCAAACTTTGTATAAATAATAATATTATATTTATATTAATATTAATATAATATTAATATATTATAATATAACATTATATCATAATAATTTATTATATTAAGATAATACTAATATATATATTAATATCATATTAATATTTTAACATAATAAATTTATTAATATAGATGTAAATATAATATTAAATATAATACTATATTAATATTCATATTAATATATTATAAATATTATAATATTTATATTAATATAAACATTATGTGATGTTAATATAAATATTAGAATTTTTATTTATATCTTAAAAAGATATTTTTGGAAAGAAAAAAAAGACCATCACTTTTCATTTCATGGAAAGTTGGAAAATCCATTTCCCTCATAGATTTTCACTTCTCATAAAACATAAAAAATATCTTTTTATAGGACAAGCTTTTCTATTTTCTCTCCACTTGAAACTCAAATCAAATAAAGGGGCTCATCTCCACTTCTCAGGAATTGTGTTTCCCCCCTTCTCTTCCTATGAACCGGATGAGTTCTAAAAGAAATCCCTTTGTTTCCTTCAGTGCTCAGAAGCTTTAACTACCTCTCAATGGGCTGTCTCAGAGCTGTATCTCACTCATGTTAATCTCATCCTGATAACTTGCATCTGGATCATGCAAACAGAGCAACTTGTAGGCTCGGTATCTTGTAATTTTCTATTTTATTCTTTAATGAATGCTGGGGAAGCTCGATGCTTCCTCCATTTTCCATCAAAAAAGAAAGGGTAAAGAAAAGGAAGACATGTGGATGCGGATATCGTGATTGCACAAGATTGACGTCGGTCACAAATGCCATAGGAACGAAAATAATCACATCTTCCGCTCCAGAATGGTGCATCTTGATCAGTATACGAAAACAACATTATTTTTATCTACACTGGTGAGATGTCTAATATCTGCCTAAATATGAAGGTAGCTTCCCTCAAAAAAAAAAAAAAATTGAAGGTAGCTTGAGCTTTATGAGATGTAAGCTGCCAAGAGTTACAATTGATGATCATACGCTATCGATGCTTAATTTCTTAGTTTTTTTGCAATAAAAGCACTACTGAAACGAAAACAACTAACAGAAACTAACTTTTTCACAAACTTATAACTACAATTTTCTTTTTTCAAGAAAAGCCTTAAAAAAACATATATGTCTGCAATCCATATGTTTTGAGGATAAATTTTTCAGACATGGAGAAGTTAAGACTTAAAAAAACATATTTCTTCACTTTTTAAAGCTCAATCATGGACCACTTCATAAATAATTTTTACAGGAAAGAAGAAATAAGGGACAGAATAGGAACAATAATACATCAAACTTTGCCACCAGCTGCTTGATAATGAAATAATAAATGTCAACTTGGAAATGTCCACATTTCACAGGATGGAGCAAGACAAAGGGGCATGACCGGTGCCCATCCGCTGGCACACCGGGCAAGCCGAGGGCATGTGACTGATCGTCCTTTATTTCTCAGGCTGCTTCTCCTGCACCAGCTTCGGCGGCGGCGGCGGCGGACCAATGCTCACCACTTCAGCAAATTTTCCCAGCTTCCTCGCGCGAACAATCACTTCGATGGGGTCAGCATCACCGGTGACTGTCAGAGTGCTCTTGGCACCATCCACCTCGATCTTATCAACGCCTGCCAATAATTAAGTCACAAAATCATGGGCCAATCATAAGGACAACATCAAGAGGAGGCAAAACTCTCCCCTTACTTATTCTCGGGTTTATCTGATCACTTGTAATACAACAGTAATAGCTTCTTAAGTTATGTAGTTCATATCATTCAGACACAAGCACAGAGAGGACCGATAAGAAGCTATTTGTAATGAGTGTAAAAGCCTACGAGTGAAAGCTTTGGTGTCATAAAGCGAAAAACGGATTTGTTGGAAGATAAATGTCACCTTCTATCCCGCAGACGGCATGTATCAGCTTCTGCTTGCACTTTTGGCAAGAGATATCTACTTTGAGCACAGTCCGCTTCACCATGGATTCGCTGTTCCGAAAGCTCACGATGGTGATGAAATGGATGGTGGTTTCATCGATAAAAATCTAATTAGGATCTTTGAGTTGGTCGCCTGCACTTATATTAAACTTCGTTCAGCAAAGGTCTCATTTGCCATTTTCTCTGGCCCGAAATACATTATTATAATCTTATTGTCATTCGATTAGGTTTGTGAGGTCAACAACTCTTGTTTGCAGGGGCTTAAGAAAAACTGTCTTTATGACTTTTTTTTTTTTTTTTGATGGAAAAACTGTCTTTATGACTTGTTTCCTCATGGATGCTCATTTTCATAGCCCAGCAACGGTCGCAACATGGTTTATGCCGTCCTC
The DNA here is from genome assembly GCF_000442705.2 of Elaeis guineensis. NCBI lineage: Eukaryota > Viridiplantae > Streptophyta > Magnoliopsida > Arecales > Arecaceae > Elaeis > Elaeis guineensis. The sequence goes on along the minus strand of NC_026007.2, from coordinate 74,024,363 downwards.
CTAGCATAACTTTCAGCATGGTTGCAAGTCCATGTCACGTGTTGTTGAATACTGGATACATGGCTTAGATTACTTTTTTTTTTTTTTTTCTCTCTTTTTTCTTTTGATGAAAATGGCTTCGATTACATTGCCGTCAACTTCTGGCAGGTAAGTAGCAGGTAGGTACTATGTTCTGATGCATTTCTCGAGAAGATATAAGATTAAGTTTATTATTACTAAAGCTAACTACATTTGAAATGATATTTTACGTGTGAAAGAAACCTTTCGAACCAAATCAGATAGTACAAGAACTGTAGAAATTAACTTGTTCTCGATAGGAACTGGGTAAATAATTAACTTCAGCAGTTAGTTAAATTAGAATGGTCTTCAAGTGGCACTTGGATAGTATCCGGGGTAAGCCCTTCAATTTTGTGGCGAAAGTCGGTAAGCCTTTGAGGCAACAACCAGAGGTCCCCAGGCAACCTTGGGCAAGGTATATTCCAGATAGCCTCTTATGAGGTCTCATGAGGTGCATTCGAGTCACAGACATCCTTACACCACATTGAACCATTCCGGAACAGAGTAGAGAAACCAATTGTTTGGGCTAAGCCATAAGCTGCTAATGCTGCTACATGCTAGCAAATCCACTAATGGCATGGCATGCTCCGTTGGAGGGAATTAGGCTCGGAAAGGATAATAAAAATGGTTGGCTCCTATTCCAACTGTTTAGTCAAAAAGAATCTTATTCCTCTTCTAATTTCAAAAAAAAAAAAAAAAAAAAACCCCAATCCCTCAATATCCAACGTGGACTCTCCCCTTAGTATTTAAATTCTATTCATATTCCGGTCACAACCCAAATGTACCCCAAGAAGAAACAGCAAAGTAGGGATCTTTTCAATTTGGGGTTAAATTAGAATTGTTTAGTCTCTCAATCACATGGCTGCGTATTACGCAATGGCAATGATTGGATGAGATGAATCTCATGTAATATCAAGACAATGTCCATATATTATATGGAGCATATAGGATCAAACGCAACCACGTGTTGTAGATGATTCAGACTCATAATAGCATTAACATTAATTTCAATTACTGAACATCTATCTTTCGGTGTACCAGACAAAGACTGCAATCATTTTATAACAAATGGCAAGGTATTAGAGGTCTAAATTTATCAACTCCATTTGGTTAGTTTTGTTTGTAGCCCACCATTGTCGATTACAAAAGGTCCAAGAGAAGTTCAATTAATTTGCAAAATGTTGGGAGAAAGCATTGATTCTATTAAACACCAAATATCGGCATTTATTCCACATCATCTGTTCATTGCTAGGAATTTGGCCCGACTTGCTCATCGCTTGTGTAGCTTCGTTTCTTCTACAACTATCTCTCAAAATTCTTCGCGAGACGTTCGGCTCATTTTCGTTTAGAACTGTCAATTGCCGTCTCGTAAGAAAAAGAAGAAACGGGCAGTTTAGTCGAAGTGGTCATGTCATGGAGACCTTCATTAAAAAAAGAATTAAGAACCATCAATTGTCGTCTCCAAGTAAGAAAAAAAGAAAGAAGAAACGGGCAGTTAAGCTGAAGCAGCCATGTCATCATGGCCTTCATAATATATATATAAATCCTTCGCTGTTTTCGTTGATGAAGGCTTTCTCAGTTCACATCTAGGCCTCCATAGAAAGCAATCTGGGGCTTTGTTCGCTTGGATGGTATCATTGGTTTGAACTCCATCGTGTTGCTTTAGAATATGGTGTCTTCAGCTTTTCCTACTGAAAATATGACAAAAAAGGCATCCTTGTTGGAAGGGGTTTTTTCGATGGGGGTGGGTGGAGGTTGGTTTTGGATTGATGGGTATACGAACTGCACTCCTACCATCAACCACCAAGGTTAAGACTATCGATCTACGAATTCAGCTAAAGCTTTATTTGACATAAATCAACCAGGCATGTTTCCACATGCATCGTGGCAAACCCATGCCCGAACACACAACGCCATTTCATCATATTTCCATACCTCCTCAAAGTCGGATTCTACGAAAGGCATTAAAGTTCTTGGGCAGAGGATCTAAGCTGAGGAGAGAAAAATATTGAACATTATTTTTATGCAATCATGACTTGTCACCAGAACAAACTGATTTCATGAAACCTGTTCATAGTCCCAAACCACAAGTTTGAAAAGCAACAAACAAAAAGGAAAAGAAATGGTAAAATATAATGAAAATTCATCAAATGTATGACATTTGGACCCAATTAGACAAATATGGAAATTCTAAAAATAGCTATCATGATTTCCTGACAAATATATCAGAAAACATAACATCATAATTTGTAATGTTCCCAAATAATTCATAAATCAACTGAGTTCTATTCTTGGCTTATCACTTACAAAATGGAACAGTAGTTATAATCATCCTCCCCAACCACATAACATACATTACACTACTGACAAGTCTTCGGTAGACAAGGACCGGTATCTTTCTTTTCATGCATCTTCTCTTCCTTGGGTGGGACCTATACTAACAAATTGTGTTGACTTCCTCGCTCCTATAGAAGGATCAAGGATAATGGAGTTTACACCTTCTATCCCTGCAACTAACTTCATAACCTTCTCCCACACTCAGTACATAACAATCCACTAACACCATCAGTTTTCTGCAACACCAAATAGCACAACTTACAACATTTATGGAAGGAATCAAAATTTATACTGAGACTACAGCTTGCATCAGTAGAACATGCATACAGCGTGCAAAAACCAAATCGAATCAAAACAAAACCACCAATAAAGAAGAAAAGAAGAATAAAATGCATATCTGCTTGGCATTCTTGGCAAGAAAATGAAGAAGGAAAAAGAAAAAAAGAGAAAAAATTATAGATTAATAAATGAAACTTTAACATGCTTTTAGTTGAAGATCGTCAGGTGGCATGGAAGAGTTATAAAGTCTCTTTCTTCGTGATTTCTTTTCTTCATTTCGACTCCTACAGATTATCTTTCCCTTTGATTAGGTTCTGTTTTATGTGCCTTGCAGTTTCTGCTAAATCATCTATAGAAGTAACATGGTTGGAGATTGGTTGAAGCCAAATCGAAGGGATGGGACAAGTTGGACACAGAGAAGTAAACGTCAGACAGAAGGCTCTTTAATTAGATCATCTATGAAATCTTGCTCAGCATTTATTGTGCACTCACTACGATAAAAATGATCATTAACGATACTATTAAGGTTATTTTACGACGCTAATAAGCGTCACCAATATCCTTTACGACGCTTCAAAAAGCATCGCCAAAGCGTCGCCTATGTAAGAGTGGAGACGGAAAGCGCCGACGCTTTTTAAAAGCGTCGTTATTTTTTAACGACGCTTTAAAACGTTGTAAAATTAATTTTTAACGGCGCTTTTTAGCGTCGTTAATGGCAACGCGTCCGCCACTCTACCAAGACGCTTTTTGAAGCGTCGGCTGTTAGGTTTTTTACGACGTTTATAAGCGTCGTTAAGTTTGTTTTAACGACGCTTTTAAGCGTCGTTAAATTCATTTCTAACGACGCTTTAAAGCATCGTTAAAACCACATTTAACGGCGCTTTTTAGCGTCGTTAATGACTCCGCGACCCGCACTCTACCAAGACGCTTTTCAAAACGTCGACTTTTTTGTCTTTAACGACGCTTATAAGCGTCGTTAAATTTATTTTAACGACGCTTATAAGCGTCATTAAAGGTTTTAAGAGAAAAAAAAATACAGATTTTATATACAAAAAAAAAGAATACATACATTCCTGTACAAATTTATATCAATTATTCTAACATAAACCTGTACAATTACCACCATTCACACTTGTACAATCACCACCATTCACACCAAAAGCAAACTTAAATAGCAAATTTAACCAAACCAAAAGATATTATTTTATATAAATAAAAATAAAGTACTAATCGTCCATTACAATCAAGAGTAATATAAATAAATATAAAAATACAATAAAAATAAAATAATGTCAATCCGCAGGCGGATGGTCGTCGTTGTCTCCACGTGACGTGCCGCTGTCTCGACGGGTGCCTGATGTGCCAGGAGCCTATAAGAAACATATCAAAAGCATGATTTGTATATCTATAAATAAAACTATATAAATCATTAAATTAATACAAAAATATATATTTAATAATATGTGTTTACCTGAGATGGACCATACATCTCTAATAAAGATGTAAGGCGATCAATATGTCCCCTCATGGCCTGCATCTCGGCACGGCTCTGTCGCATCTCCTCCATCTCAGCGGCACGACTCTGTCTAATCTCCTGTATCTCCGCCTCGAGTCTGCGAACGCGTGAATCCTGAGCATCTGCTGCAGCATGCTGCGTATATCTACTAACCTCAGATAACTGAGTGGGGGTGACTCCTATTCCATAACCCCTCACTCGGCCGTAGCGCTCTGGTCCCAATAACTCTGTGAACACCTCGGCCTCGATACGGCTCTGCTGCGTAGATGCTGCGGACTCGTCGTCACGCTCCGCAACGAGAGATGTAGCCCTCTCCTGTATTTTTTTTGAAAACAAGAGTTATACATTAATAGCTAACAAAATTAAATTTAAATCATTGCAAAAAATAGAATATTAATAATGCCGTACATATAAATCTCTCGACTCATCTCGAACAAAAATACCATCCTGATGAGTATGAGTCATCCGGTAAAACTCCACTTGTCCGGGTTCCCTCCCATGCTCATCCACCTACACAAATAATTTTAATTTTAAGCAAACAGTTATAATAATTTTAAAAAATATATGAGTATCATAATACAGACATGATCCACGATACATAATGATATTAGTTATATAAATATTTCAACATAAAAATTAAAAGTTAATTATGAAAGTTTAAGGAACATACAAACTCCTGTCGGAGTCGTGCATAACTCTTCGACCCCGATGTATGAGGAACAGACTGAGCTGCTCGTGCAGCTCTACCAATAGCAGAATAAGTCTGTAAAATAAAGTAAAGAACTTGTTATATGTATAATATATAATAAAAATCAATATTTTTATAAAATATTTAGAAAAAAAGATAATAAGCAGATAATATACCTGTGCCCTCTCGGAGAACCAATAATGAACCAACTCCATCCACTGATGAGGGGGTACATCAGGAGGACAATTCCTAGCAACCTCCTCCTCTGTCATACCCTGTCTCATATAGTCCTTCTTCAATTGTGCTCTATATTCTTTCCATTTGCGGTTGAGAGACTTCATTACAAAATCATGAGTGGATGGAGGGAGAACAAACTTGCTCTATAAAAAAAAAATGAAATGAAATAAATTATATAAATGATTAACAATTAATATACATTATGAACATCAATTCATTACCTCTATAACTCGGAGGAGCTCAACTTTGTACGTTGGAAGCATGTCATTCCATTTTGCATAGCCCAACGGACATAGCTGAGGCCTCCGAGCAACAGTCCCCAAAAATGAAGTCAATAAGCAGGCAGCTTTCTTAATTGGCTGACCTAGCTGATTGCACTCCACAACAATCCTCTCGCCCTCACGCATCTACCACACATCTCGTACTACTGTGGGTCCACGTCTGGGGCGTACTCTCCCGGATCCGTCTGCAAAAAATACATAAAAGTAACTATATCATAAATATACATAAAATAAAATAAAAATAAAATTACATGAAAGACAATATATACCCTGCATGTGTATCTCATCATCTGACTGATGAACAGGAGGATCGTGCTGTGCTGATGATGAAGGACAGGACTCAGAATGCTGTGCAGCTGAACTGGCCTCAGGCTGCTGTGTTGAAGAAGACGTACCGGCCTCTGTCTGTGAAAACTGGAACTGCACACCAGCATATCGTCCCCTGCGACGCATGATGTCACCTAGCATTTATATAAATAAAAGGTAGAATCAGTTAATATATGGAGTAAAATAATATAATAATTAATACAAAATATATACATCATAAATAATTATTACCAGTAACAATCAAGCAGTAGTGTTTCCTTCAAATCCTGTTCTAATCAACGTCGTCGTAGCATTTAAATCATCAGCTGCCACAAAATTATAGGGCATACATTGTGTATAAGTGTCATCGTCATCATCCTCCACTTGGTTTTCCATATCATATAAGTCTCTAGGTTTTATTTTGATGACAGTAAACCAATCTTTATCTTTTGCGTCTTGTACATAAAATACTTGACGAGCTTGAGATGAAAAAATGAATGGGTCATCCTTCAATAACACACCAGTGTGTATCAACCTTGAAAAATTTACAAGTGTAAATCCATTTGCATCTTGTTTCAAACCCCTTGGTGAGTTTATGTCTATCCAATCACATCTAAACAGTACTACTTTAAATTTTTCATAATAATCCAACTCATAGATATCTTTAAGTGCACCATAATAGGATTTTCCATCCGCTTCCACCATAACACCGCTATTTTGTGTTTTTCTAAATTTCTTCCGTTCTCTAGTATGAAATTTAAAGTCATTAATTATGAAACCGTTATATCTATTCACAATCTTGTTAGGTCCTCGAGCAAGAGCTATTAGTTCATCTGAATTATTTGTCTCCATCATCTTTGATACCTAACAAAAAATGATATGACGAAGTGCAGTTGAGTTATCTGATATTAAATATGTATCAAAAATTAATATATCCCATAATTAAATATAAATCACACCTGATTCGAAAGCCACATAGGGAATAACTCGACCAACCATCGCTGTTCAATCCTTGCATTAGGACGAATGTTATGATTGGCTCGTCTCTGATAAATTAAAAATTCACTGCATAAAATATAAATATATCATTTAGAACATTATATCTAATATAAAATTTAAATTTTGATGTCATTCCTTAAATATACTAACCTGCGATGGTCAGATATTATGTCACTATGAAGTAACACATAACGATGTGCTTGTGCTAAGGATTTTTGATCAAGTACAATACTTTCAGCTCTTCCCAAGAATTTTCCAGCAGTTAAGAACTTATACAGTTCTGCATTCTCCACAAAGTCATTATGCCGTTGAGGTCGACTAAAAATAGTCTCTACACCTTGAAGATATCTTGAACAAAATGTCAAACATTCATCCGCAATATATGCTTCAGCAATCGAGCCTTCGGGATAGACTCTATTTCGCACATAATCTTTAAGACGCACAAGATACCTTCAAGAATAAATATTTATTAAAATATCAGTATGCTGTTGTTTCTAATAAAATTATCAAAAGATTTAAGGTTTGCAATAATACCTCTCAATAGGATACATCCATCTATAATGTACCGGTCCACCAACTTTAACTTCTGAAGCTAGGTGAATTAGCAGATGTACCATAATAGTGAAAAATCCAGGAGGAAAAATCTTTTCCATCTGGCAAAGTGTAATTGCAATATCGGATTCTAACTGATCAAGTTCCCGAGGATCAATAACTTTGGAACATAATGCCTTAAAGAATGACGATAATCGAAGTACAATTGTAACAACTTGTTTCAGCAATGACGATCTTAAAGCTATTGGAAAAATATCTTGCATCAATATGTGACCATCATGACTTTTAAGATTTGAAAGTTTTCGATCCTTTAGATGCACACATCGTGAAATATTTGATGCATATCCATCAGGTACCTTGATACTTTTCAAAACTCCCAAAAAATTATCCTTTTCTCGAGCAGACATTGTGTAACATGCAGGAGGCACATAAATTCTATCATTAGCAAGCATTTTAGGATGAAGTTCCTGTCGGATACCCATTTCTTTTAAATCAAGACGTGCCTTCATGTTATCTTTGCTCTTTCCATCAAGATTTAAAAATGTTCCAAGTAAATTATCGCAAACATTCTTCTCTATATGCATGACATCAAGATTGTGCCGAATAAGATTATGTTTCCAATAAGGTAAGTCAAAAAAGATACTTCATTTTTTTCATAAATATTTACTGGGCTGTTGTGTAAATGCTATCTGTGTGTCTTCCTCATTTTCATCCTCGAAATAATTGTCTGGATCTTGAAACACCTCTGCATCTATAGTACTGATACTGACTTCCTCTGGTAACCCTTCGTGCACTGAGCTTTCAACATCATCCCTTCCTCTTTTTTTAAAGGACTTTGAGTGCTTACCATAGCTGTAATTGATGCCATCCATTTGTCTATGAACATCAGTTCCAGAAGGTGGAATAGGGGCACATCCCAATTCTATAGTACCATCAAACAAATCTTTCTGAAATCGAAACGGATGATTTGCTTCCAACCATCGAGATGTCCCATGTAACAAAACTTACCTTCATGTTTTAACCAAATTGAATGTGTTGAATCTCCACAATAAGGACATGCGACCCGTCCCTTTGTACTCCAGCCAGATAAATTGGCATATGCTGGAAAATCATTAATATCCATAACAAAGCTGTCCGTAGTTTAAATGTTTGACCGTTGGAAGCATCAAATGCATCAACACCCTCCCACAACTGTTTCAATTCCTCTATCAAAGGCTGTAGAAAAATATCAATATCATTGCCTGGACCCTTATCTCCTGGAATAACCATTGACAAGATAAGTGATGATTGTTTCATGCACATCCACGGTGGCAAATTGTAAGGTATCAAAACGACTGGCCAAGTGCTGTAGGTAGAACTCAGGATCCGAAATAGATTGAAGCCATCAGAAGCTAAGCCAAACCTAACACTGCGAACATCAGAGGCAACATCAGGATGCCTATCATCAAATGCTTTCCATTGAAGACTATCTGCTGGATGTCTCAACATTCCATCTTTTGTACGTCCTTCATCATGCCATCTCATTGATGAAGCTATTTTTGATGATGCATAAATCCTTTTCAATCTAGGTATAAGAGGAAAGTAACGCAATACCTTGGCCGGTTTCTTTTTACTCCGCGTTGCATCCAATTCATTCAGTACATCGTCTCGATCTTCTTTTTATGTTATCCATCTTGAAGATCCACATACATTGCATGACTCTTGATTAGCGTTTTCACCCCGATATAACATACAATCTTTCGGACAACTATCAATCTTTTCATATCCAAGATCCAATTCCTTTACTACTTTCTTGGCTTCATAATACGATGATGGTAAACGAGTGCTTTCTGGAAATGCATCCTTTAATAACTTAAGCAGCATGGTAAAACTCTTTTCAGACCATCCATTCAAATATTTTATATGAAATAAATGTACAAGAAAAGAAATCTTAGAAAATTTCGTACAACCCGGATATAATTCTTCGTCTGCATCTTTCATTAAGGTGTGATAACGAGCTGTCTCATCATTAGATGTATGTATAGGCTCCTCAACATGCATACGTTCCGTATGCGTACATCCATTAAACATCCCAACTGTTTCTTGTATATTACTGGATTCTCCTAAATTTTGAACACCAAATCCAAAAGCATCTGTGATCAAACCCCTTATATCATCATCTCTTGCAGAATTGTCTTGTAGGCTAGTGGATCCAAAATGAGTCAAGAGTTGGTTACATGATGATGGCAACATAGATTCTCCATGAAAAATTCAGTCGGTATAACCTCTTAAAAAACCATTCCATACCAAATATTCCTCAACATTTTGTGGATCTAAAGAAGAACTATTTACATATTTCCGACATGGACATAAAATCTTTCCATTCAAACTACTTTTCTCCATACCAAATTTAATGAAGTCATGAACTCCATCTAAATATTCTTTACTATTCCTTGGTTTATTTATCCAACTTTTGTCCATTGTAGGATAAAAATGACCGAACTTGTAATTTATCTAAAAATAAAAAAAATTATACAATCTATATTAATACAATGAGTAAAAAATATCAGTCATTTCATAAAATTCAAAAAAATAACAGCTAGATAAAGTTTACATAGTAAATGCTTGCTATCATCAACTAATAGGTAAAGAAGGTCCTATCCCATTCAGAAAATGTATTAATTCTATAGGTCAATTACAAAAATCAAATGATATGCAACAAGAGCCGAAAAAAATTTCGGCAGCATTTCTCCTTAGTTCTTCCGTATAGGAAGAACAAAAAGAAAATACCATCCGAAATTTATTCTGAACCCTCAGCATACCATTTGATTATGGTAATGACCTATAGAATTACTCACATTTTCCAAACTGTCCATACTGGACAATCAATTGATCAATGTACATAATTCTTTTATCCGTACAAAAATAAATAAATGTACGGATACAATAGAATATGTACATTAATCAAAAGACGGGTCTATGTTTCTATGCAATGCAATTTTTTTTAAAATTAATTCATAATTAACATTGCCTGGCATGAAATTCACAACCATCACAAAAACATCCATGAAAATCTACTTAGCATGGATTTTAAAATTAAAATCCATGCTAAGTACTTTTTTTTTTCAAAATGAACAGCGTGGAACAGCTGCCTACCTAGCAGAAGAGTATTGTAGCTATAACGAGTATCTATGTTACCTTTAAGAGAAATCATTACATAGGAAATGTGGAATCTGCTAATATAACATTTTATAATAAACTTAAGATTACTACAATGATGTATTGTTCATGTTATTAAGAAAAACATGCCAAATGTAAACTTTAATTTAACTCTTTTAGCGTCGTATAAATAAATATATTTTAATAGTTTCATATCAAGAAAGAGTTAGTGCATTGATGAAGTTTCATGATCATAATTTTTTTAAAAAAAATATGAAACTAAAATGAACATGAACAAAGAATGCAATTTATTGGTTAGATTGCATTTTGGAGTCTTTACTTTGTCAAGAGAAACAAACCAATCAATTTTTTTCGCTATTATATAAATAAGGGTACTTGAATGGTCTTATATTAAGAAAAGTTTAGTGCATCCATGAAGTTTTAATATCATGCTTCATTTAAAAAAAAAAAAATGTGAACTAAATATGCCATAATATTAACATAAAAATATCTAATAATTGATTAAATTGTTACTTAACTTTCTATTCTCGATAGACACCATATAAAAAATTTACTGTATAGAATGGATTCCAAACAAAGTCATTTATCCTCTTGATATGATATTTTGAAGTAAAACTTTTGGTTCAAAATACACAATAACAAGCATAGATTAGATAAAGAACAATTTTAATCCAATTAATTGGACTTAAACATACAGTTAATCTCTTATTCAATTGATAAGCAGAGATTGATAGCTAACTTTATGTTCAAAATTCCATAAGAGCAGTTCATTTAGATTAACCTATCCTTCTTAGATGGTCATGTTGCCGTTTGTTATAATTTATTCAATCAATTTTTCTCCTACAATAAAAGGACTTCATGGGTTTGACATCCTGCTTTATCATTTCATGTGCTATGGAACAGGAGTGACAATTTTATCTATATTTTTTTAAAAAAATATATAATAAAAATTATATGATTATAAAATTATATTATGATATTTTTTTATAATATTTTATTATGAAGGACAGTTTGTACTGACAGATAACCACTGGAAGCAACTGTGTAGAATGTCATAGTGAATATTCTATAATTGGAATTGATGGATCACGTGAGGCAGGAACCAAGTGGGAACCTAAAGGACCTTGCTGAACCTTACAACAAGGATCAAGAGAGCAAGAGTGCCTTTTTTAGGCACTTTCATCATAAGGCAATTTTACAGGACATGTTATGAACATGCAGCTGCTAAGGGCTAGCCAAAAGAGAGATGGGAATTGTACACTCTACTGATGATGCATACGAGCTAAATAGATGCAGGGAAGGAAAGTACGGATAGTTCATAGTGAAGCACTCTGCACTGCTATATTGGGTAAAGACAAAGCAACATAAAGATCAATCGACCACCATTCTCAAACTATACTTCACAGCCGCATCTTTATACATTTAAATTTAAACTAGGGGAAACATGTGTTGCAACGTGGAGCAGAGTTGATGGCTAATATTTGGAAAGCCACATAAAACAAGAACATGGATTAGATTGATAGATTCAAGTAAGAGGACAAGATCAATAGATTCGAAGTAAGAGGAACAAGAGAAGCCAAACATGTGGAGATGTGCAATACTCATTAAGCTGTAGCTCAAGGTAAATATAATGCGCAAAAAGTGTGGTTAACCACCAATACCACCCCCACCACCACCCGCCGCCTGTGCCTCTACGCTCCCGATCCCACCCCCACCACCACCCAACGGGCTGCGGCTTCTCCGCGGCCCACCTCCCCCCACGATCCGCAGCTTCTCTGCGCCACCACGCCCCGCCGGAGCCACCACCCACCTACCCCCCGGCAGCCCACCCCCTCCTATGGCCCGCAGTTTCTCCACGGCACCAACCCCCCACCTACTCGCCCCCCCTCACATTACCAAGAAGATACTGCTTACAAATTTGAGGAAAAAGAAACGAGACCCTAACAAGAACAAGCCAAGCCAGCAACTCAAAAGCTTAAATGACGAAGAGAAAAAGAGAGGAGAAGGACCAATCTCGGAGGAGAGGTACTCGAGGACGGCGGCGAGGAAGACCGGAGCGCACCGGTGGCAGAGATGGGATCGACGGAGGAAAGGATGAAAAGGGACGGCGGTAGATAGATTAGGGCACGGGAGGTTGGGGTATTAAACGAACCTAACGACGCTTTTTAGCGTCGTTAAATACTGACGTAAAAAAGCGTCAGAATTTTCTTTATTTAACGATGCTTTTGCTAAAAGCGTCGGCGTTGACAATGCTATAATTTTACGACGCTTTTAAGCGTCGTTAAACGACGACGCTTTTTAAAAACGTCGGCAGGTCAGCGCAACTTACCGACGCTTCCCAAAAGCGTCGGCAAAAAATAGTCGCCATATATCCTTTTCGTTGTAATGACTGTACAAACATTTACTGATATTTGCTACCAAATAGAGGTGACAACTGCTGGCCACAACCAAGATTATGTTTGCACAATACTGTTTTCTCCACACAAAGGTTTGCAGCTATGATTAGCCCGAAGGGACCAAGATGGGCTTCAGCCAAGCAATTTCAAAATGTCTCACGCCTTGGCTCGAAGCCAAACTGATAGTCTGGGAGTATGTCCCAAGGACTTCATCAAAACCTGACTACTCCAAGCTTGATCAAGTGTCTCCTTACAAGACAAGCCATACCAAGCTTCTCAGATGAAAAACTAGTAGAACCCGCTCTGAAGATTCACATGACCAGGCTGCCATGTTGATGCTGTTGAAAGAGCAATCGATTTATACTAATCAAATCAATACCAGATTCTGATCATATTTTGGAGAGATCAGTTGAAGTTGATTGATTCAAGCCTGTTCATAGCAATTCCGTCAAGTCACTCCAAAATTTGCTCATCAAACGGTCTGGTTATGTGACACTTGAGTCTGCTAAACTTGCTAGTTTGTCCAATAAATCAGCATCAGCAGCCAATTCACCTGTCATAATTGGAGGCAGAGAATTTAGAACCTCACTTGCTAACAATATTATCAAATCTCCATAATTTTGATCAAAAATCTTGTTGCACAACATGAGTGCGATAACCCATATCTCATACATACAAGCCAAACCTTGATACGATCTGAACTTAAATCATTATACCTTGATCATAAAATTGTATAAATGGACATATCACCATTATGCTAAAGATGAATCACGAATACTTGCCACTATTGTCCAAAATTTACGGTGCATCATCTAATAGAACAATTACATAATCAGAAACCAACAAATTGGGGTCATTCTAATCCCCAGCATTAGTCTTCAGCTAGGAGGGTGACCTGTGCATGAGTCTTCCCTTTCCCAATCAGGCATAGTCCCATCCCTGACCCAGCCCAAGACATTCCAAAGTATCATCAAGCCAGTTGCCCACAGAATTAGCAATCTACCATTTTAAATGGGCTACACGTAGAGGCTATGCAGTCCCTTTCCAAATCCATAGGTGCTATATCACTTACATGGAAAATGTTTCTAGTCACTTTCTTCTTTAAGATGTGGGAATACACAACCAAAATCAAATGGCACAAAAATTCCACAACACTTAACCGCCATCAAAACAATTTGTATGATGTAAAGAGGCAAAGTTTTATGCCAACACTTTTTAATGTAACAACAAAAAGGGTTCGGTTAATTAAATAACTACAACTACTACAGACCACATACTTTTAGCAACAAGCAGGATTCAAAGGACCGGCATCCTAAAAAAATGCTGCACTTTGGTCCAGAGCAAGCAGAAAACTGTCCAGAGTTTCAGCATCTCTTCAGAAACACACAAAAAGCCAACAAGCAAGAACAAGCTCATACATCTAATGTTACCATGCCTTTAAAGTGGGGCTGTCTTCTTACATGCCACAGTAGCAAGAAATTACTTGAACTAACCACTGAACAGGTTTAGGATTCTACTAGAAGAGCTTGTTACCACACATATGTCAGCAAGTTAATGTTTCATGTTTTTGTGCTGATCTAAATTCTCATGCCTGATCTCATGGGTTTGTCTTTCCCTTTTCTTGAGTTAGGAAGTGGAACAAGGTTACATTTCAATAAATGTTTAGCCACAATTCATTACCTTCAGTACCTTAATAATCAAATGAAATATTAATGGTCATCATAATCAGGCAATGAGAGTTTCTATTATGACAGTTACTGATGCAAACTCAGCCACAAAAGTGGACACTTTGGAGATATCTAAAGAGGAAGTGGATCTTGAAAAAAGAAACAGTATATAGCAGGAGTGCATTAAAATGATAGCATTTGGACGACATTAAACAAAAACAGTATCATCATAAAAATCGAAAACAACTATGTTTCTAATACTCTAACAAGCTCAGACATAAAGGAAAATAAAGAGCAGAATGAGTCGGAAGTATTGTAAAATTGACCAAAATCCAATAGGAGATACTTCAACTAACCCTTTTCTTTAAAAAAAAACACTACTATAGTATTTGAAGTTTTTCTCATTGATGATATTGAATCTTCCTGTCCTTGGTACCTTGAGTTATTGAATCACACAGACTTCCTCCCAGGTCCTTACTCTTCATATAGAAGATCACGATCTTCTGATCTAACTCATAGTAATGAACCATCTTCTCCAGAGGTTTCATATCCAAGTCAATGAAGTATGCCTGCAGAAAATGTTAAAATAACTTAGGTAGTGAAATTGCTCAGACAACCTATTTAAAAAAAAAAAAAATGCTTGCTCAATATCTGTCTAACAAAGAGGTGAAGATATATAAATGCTACCAGAATACAATCATTTTTTTAATAACTTTTCCTTTCCAATTTTTTAAGAAAAACAGCACAGTTACCCTGCTTTAACATTAGATGAGAAATGAATTTCCATATTGCATTGGCTAAAACATAAAAGAAAACGGAGCAAGGTAAGCAACGGACACCATACAATAATTTGACACTTATAATACTCCATAAATGTGCACTAGCACATAAAATGCATAATACGCACTTTCATATATGCAAAACTTGACGGCAATACAAAGTTCAATTAGGCAAAGTAACAAATACTTCATTGATTGAGAAATTTGATTACAGCTTAGTGACTCAGTGTATGTGCATATCATCTCACAATTTATCAAAATAAGAGCTCCAAAATGAAATGAGAAACTAAAGATGGATATATATACCTTGTATTCAAAGTTTTGATTAGATGATTCAAGAAATATGGAATTATAACCAGATGCTGCACTTCCGCCTTGTACAGGTCTAAAGCTGATCATCAGACTACAATCTTTTGCTGTAGCAGCTATTAGATAATCTCTTAAAATTTTCAGGCTTTTATCAAGAGGAAAAGAATGTAGCAAGGAATACTGATCCAAGAGTTCTGGATCACCTAAATTTTTGCACACCATGCAAGGCTGAGATATAATGTTGTAGTATGCATGAATGGCACCTTCTATGTCAAGAACATCAAGCTTTTGAGTTGCTAGAAGCTTATCTAGTACTCCAGAACTGAAAATCGCCTCTGCAACGAGTTCGAGGAAGCCTGGTAACTGTAGGCCACTGACCTTGATCAGATCTTTGATAGCCGTGTTTTCTTCATGAGACCGAACAGCTGCACTGTCCATGCCACCTCCCAAGCCTCCAAAAATGAGAGAGCCATTCAAGAATATACGGAAGTTGTTCTGAGGAGTTGCAAATAGTGTTGTAATGGCCTGATATATTCTGTCTTTTGATCCAGAGAACAGATCAAGTGGGTTATATTCACTTATGTTTGATATCTGAAATATGAATTGATATGTGTCTGAGATTAAATCTGATTCTCAAAATTTTTTAAGCAATAAGACTGTTAATATAAGCCTTGTCACCGCATGAGATGAAGGATACTTGTTTGAACAATTAAGTAACATGCACTGCTTATAATAATGAGATAGGGACATGGGACAATTATAAGGTCATAAAGAATAATGAAAACAAAAGGAAGTACAAAAATATTTGGTTGATGCAAAGCAATAAGCAACACTTGGCACATCATCAGCAAAATGCTATGGCAAGACAAATAACCAATATCAAAAAGTCACTAGAATACCTGATAATGCTGTCATATTAACTGGAGTTGAAGCACTAGTATGTTAATTGAATAGACATATACCTCTCCCTGATGAAGTTTCAGAAACTGATGCATCCTAAATCGTGTTACAGACTTCTTAATAGCATTTGCCTTGGTTATGAATTCTGAAGATGGGAGAAATCCACACTTCGGCTGAACCACTCAAACATGTCAAGCAAGAAAAGCGGCAAAACCAAATATTAACATATGAAGCTCAGAAAAAAGAACAAAAATGTAGAACAAGAACAAAAGCAAATGCTGGTCATAGAGAAGCACCTTTATTTCTACTGCAACACAGAAGTCCCCTCTAGGAGTACCTGAGGTAATGCTGAAAATATTATATACACACTACCTGGGTCATATATTAGACATCCATATCGTAGACCTAGAGAAACTCCAAAAGTCTATACCATGCAAATGATGATGCAAACATCAATATGCTACTACAACTTTTGATAGTAGCATATTAGAGGCTGACTAATATTAAGGAGTTAAAGACTAGAAAGCTGTTGATAATCGGAGTGCAGAAATTCTCAAAACATAAAATAAAAGAAGAGAACAAAAACGGACTGAACTTGAGGAAAAACATAAGTGCGGAATTGAACAAAGTGATTAGGCTAGTATGAGAATCTGGAATCAATTATCAGTAAATTATGTCTTTGAATAGCCAGTTATGCACAGCATCTAACCTCTTTCTGCAAATAGGGTCCCATATGGCTGGTTCCTCTGCCTGAGTACTCTGCATACTTAAAAGTATTGTTTATAGCCATAGAAGGCCCTAATTAAAGTGAGTTCAAGTCAATTAAGAAAACAACAGACAAATCAAAACAACCAAACAAGAATGAATTCTCTCCTCCTGTCCAGTTCGAACTTCGAAAGATGATCTGAACCCAACAAAACATTTGATTTTTGATTTTTACATTCTAGGTGCCTTAGATCATGATTGATTGTGTGAATTCTTGTTTTGACGGCCCACAGTCCTAGTAGGATTTACTCAACTCTCTCTGAATACATTTATGGATATATATGCACACACCCCACCCCAACACCCCCCCACAACAACCCAAAAAAAAAAAGAAACACCTAAACACACACACAAGGGTGGGCATGGGACTCAGTCAGCTCTCTCTGAATACATTTATGGATATATATGCATGCACGTATGTATGCCCAACCCCAGCCCCCCATGGCTGGGCATGGTATTCACTCAGCTCTCTCAGCAACAGTCCGCTTCCTCCAACCCAAACACACATACACACACACAGGCAGGCATGCAAATGCATGCAAGAGCAAAGCTTCCCAAAGTAACAAAACTTTCAAACAAGTAACATTATCCATAATTCATAAAGCTCCAATCAACTCTTAACAGGTTAAGTTACCAATCAGCAGAGCTTCCAATATCCCACCATCAGTTTTAATCTTTTATGATAGAAATCTTAATCAATAAGGACTTTGTGGTGCATGGCAGCTTTTTATTCTCAGAATTTCTGCTAAGAACATTTACATTTGACAATATGAAAGATTTTACATACTTAGTCATTGTCCAAGTGAAATGCTACACATTTTGCAAAATGAAGTAGTTGACAAACACACTCAGAAATACTCTCTTATACTTCCCAGAACAATTAAATTGATGAGCAACTTGTCTAGTGCCTAAGCTGCCTGCCATGTTCTTTAAAATATGTGTCCCTTGACTACCATGCTTTCATCTGAGGTTTTAAATCCTATGGGATTGGAGTGTCTCAGATTCTGCATGGAACAGGGTGCTCCACTATCCTGCCCCGTCTAGGTAGTTGTCCTAGTCATGCATCCTGATAAATATCCTCTATCTCTATCCTTTTCTTCTTTCTTTTTTTTTCTTCCTTTCTTTCTCTTCTTTCTTGCCTTCCTTCCTTTCTTCTTCTTCTATCTTTCTTTCTTTCTTTTCTTACCCATCCTTTATTTTTTTTCCTTTTTTTCCTTTATTACTTCTTTCCATCCATTCTTTCTTTTCTTCTCCCTCCCTTCCTTTCTTTCCTATCACTTTTCCTTTAATACATCTTTCTTTCTTTTCTTTTTACCTCTTTCTTCTTCTCTTCCTGCATGGATGGGTTTCGAAATCCCAACCACATCCCGGCCCTGTTTTCTCACAAGAACAGGACAGGATAACTAGGATAACCCCCATCCCACTGAGACTTAAATTGCTTTCATCTATATAATATCAGCACTAGCTTTATATGCAAAAGATCTGGAATTTTGAGAATTAGACCTTACCAGTGAAAACTGAATGATCAGAAATAAGAAATGCAGAATCACACGAGGTATCAACTTCTGCAGCATTAATTCGCCAAGCAGGACGCTGATCATGAACATTCTTTTCAACAGACTCCAAGAATTCCCTAGACACAGTGACATAGGTCTGCCATATTAAAAGAAAATTGTTACTTAATAATTGTGTTCATACAGTAATAATCAAGCTTCAACTTGAAAAGGAATAGGAAATGATAGAGAGCTAGTCTAAAAGACTGAGACCAGTTGGGATATATGAAGGATAGTCAAGAGAATTTGCAGCACCATGATTTTAAATGAAAAGCTAACTCCGAGATTTAATATGCATGTGCATGTGAAGGCTTTTTTTCTCATGATGGGGGGTGAATGGGTTGCTAAAATCAGCTGATATCCATCATTTACCATTATGAGATGCGATAGCATTACTTCCTCTTTTCTTTTCCCTTTTGGATAGAGCACTGTTGTTTAAATCATTAAAGGCTCGTTGAAACCAGTTCAAAAATTGAGTATGATCCTGATTAGTAATTAGAAAAAATAAGATCTTATAGATATTGTCAATGTTGATTCCGGAATATATGGAAAGACTTGCTGATAATCATAAAAAGGCTCCAGCTCCACCAGCAGGCCATGGGTGAAGCTATAGCAAAACATGTGTACAGTAGATTATATACCTCCAATAGTGAATTCTATTTATTTTCTAGATTCAGTCCATTTTTCTTCATTAGATCTCCTTTTCTTCTAATTTTAATTGAGTTTCTTGCTTGGTTTTTAACTGCAACTGCAGAAACCACCAAAAGTAGAAGTCATTAGGATCAGCAAAAGCCAAAAAAAAAGAAAAGAAAATTTCAGCATCCTTCAAGCCCTAGAATCAAGAACAAAAAGTATCTTTACCTTATATTGTAGACAAAAAAAAGTTTGGCCCTAGATGATGATACATTAACAGTTTCAGTGTGAAGTTTAATACAACATTTATAAAGGTAATGGAATGAGGACGACCGATAAAAAGCTAATAGTTAATTTTTTTTAAAAAAAAACTATGACAGAGAAAAGAAATATCATACCCCCTCATCTATATACTTGGGCCCTAACATATGACTCATTACATGCTTGATATAATTTTGCTGAGCAATATCTTTTGATTTGGATTCTACAAGTTCTTCAACATCTCCCCAAAGAAGTTTTTCATGCCTAGATAGGACTGCACATCCATTCACAGATTTTGTTGAGCCTTTTGGAACCTTCTGTATCCGTAATACTTTTCCAAGCTGTTTCATAAGCCACCAAAAGACACCCATCACCAGGTCAGCGTCAAAAATGAATACATAAGAATATAACGCACTAATAAAGGAAAACGAAACCTTGCACCAAATAATTTATTGAGTATTGTTTACCTCAAATTATAGTGGTTATGATTTTTGGATGTTAGTTCTAGTTATAACAATATCAATCATAAAAGAGTGGACAAGAAGAAATTTAGTAGCAGAACTACAAAGATGAAATCTACCAAATTCTGAAAAGAAATTTTTTTTCCCTCGAAAAAACTTTACTCCAAAGAAAGTAAAACCCGTCATGCTGCCACTTACCAAATATACTATTGCTCCATCAAACCTTAAAAATGATGAACAATTTCTAATGAGTTGCAAATGCCACACAGAAAACGATATGTGATCAGAATGCAGCTCGATAAATAGTAAAAGGCGAAGAAAATAACTTCACAGAAATATATTCAAATCAAGTAAAGATGCTGCTTATTCATATTAGTTCAGATGAATTACTGAGAAAACATTTTACCAAGAAGAGAGAGGAACCACGATAGCTCAGGACGATATTGGCAGCTCCTTCTCCTTTATAAATCCAGTCCTTTGCGTCTTCAGCTCTTAGTAGCATTGCCATATCCTATAATTAAATAGGAATGTATCTAGACTTATTACAAATTTGGTGAGATCAATACTATATTTATTTGAATTTAGAAAGAAAAATCTACGTAGCTATACTAGCTTTAGGCTCGCACTTAGGGATGACAACGGGTAGGTAACCGCAAAATTTGCCTACCCCTATCCGAATCCGTTTAAAATCTTATTACCCGAAGGTCCCGAACCCAAAATTAAGCAAAAATCCCCCACAACCAGGATTAAGCTCTCAAACCCTCAACACCGACTCACACCGCCACAACTCGCATAAAATCCCATATGCTTGAGAAAAAACCCCAGCCGGAACCTAAAAAACCCCTCCGATCTCCCTCGAGTGCTCTCCTTCCCCACAGATTTCCATAAAAGAGAATGAAACGAAAAGAAAAAGAAATGATCAATCTATGTGAGAAAAGGTCTTACCCTTTTTTTTTTTTTTTTCCCTCTTTCGATTTTTCCTCTGTTTCCACCGATTTTTCCTCTGTTTTTTCCTTCCTCAGGAATCTCAATCGGGTGCGAGGCTTGGAGCCGCGGCCCAACAGGGAAGCGTAGACGATGGGAACGGTTTGCGTTGATATTTATACATAAAAGTTTAAATGGTATAAACAGAATCAAACTGGAAAGCAGGGGCGAACTCGGGCATGTCGGTTAAGGCGGGGGTTACGCTATCTCGTAATCGGGTTTGGATAGCGAATGGAAGAGGAGAGGGAGAGTGGATCCGAGACTAGACAAACAAAATTAAGAGTTTAAATGGTATAAACAGAATCAAACTTAAAAGCAGGGTCGAACTCAGGCATGTTGGTTAAGGCGGGGGTTACGCTATCTCGTAATCGGATTTGGATAGCAAATGGAAGAAGAGAGGGATGGTGGATCCGAGATAAAATTGATAGTTTAAATGGAGATAGTTATAAGAGTGAACAAAATAGCATATAAATTTACGGTAAGAAGAAAAAATCTCATTTCCTATGTACAAGAATGGAATTAAAGTAAATATAAGCAGCGTAAACTGTTTATCTCAAGATTGAGATTCTTTGATTAGTCATCATATCTTGAAGCGGATACAAAAGATCAACTGTATGGAGTTTCCACTACTGACTTATATGTATTAACATATCGGAGATCAATCAAAAATCGGTGGACAGTTAGGAACACCAAAGTACACAAAGGATTAGTAATGGGGATAATGTAAGGTATCAAAAAAAGAGATATTTCTGTATAAAACGAATCATAATAAGGACTTTAAGTTGATAGAAATGATCAAGAAGTATCTCCCTACGATTCCGATCTCGAGTATGCTCCTATTCACTGATTAAAGAAATGACTACCAAGGATGAATTAGTCCTTTATTTTTTTCTAAATACCTTCTTCTGAGACAGAAGAAGAGGAACAAAAGAAATGAAATGCAATAATGGAATGAATGAATAAAATTTTTTATAAAATTAAAAAAAAATTATTTATTCTTTTTTTTCTATATCTGTATTCATACATACGGAATTCTTATCATTATTCATGAACTAATCCATATATATATTGATAACGAATATTTTATTGAAAGATTAAGTTATTATCGAATAAAGAAAAATTATCATTATAAGGATGAGATCAATTCGGAAGCACTTTTTCTTATTCTAACAGACAGAATTTCATTGGTCTAATTTGGGACTGGGACTCTCCGATGTATCTTTATTCGATCTCTCCTCCAATGAGGGTGAAAATATCGAACCAGTCCTTACATTTATTTGTGGCCATAGAGGAGACGTATGAAGCTGAAGTTTCATGTACGGTTTTGTAATAGCGATGGAAACAGTGAAGATCAAAATAATTATTGTACCCAACGAATCGATTTTGGTTAGAATCATTAACTGAATAAATTAAATAATTCTGTACGTTGATACATTCGAATAATTGAACGTTTCACAAGTGTTGAACTAGATTTATTGTCATGACCAAAAATTTTCGTGAATTCGTAAAAAATCGAAACATTTAAACCACGATCACGAACAAATATGTAAATATACTCCTTAAAGAGAAGCGGAGGTCGGGCATGTTGGTTAAGACGGAAGACGGGGGTTATGCTATCTCGTAATCAGATTTGGATAGCGAATGGAAGAGGAGGGGGAGACTGAATCCGAGATTAGACATGGACAAAATCAGTCATTTCTATCACCATTTTCGTTTTTCCCTTATATATTTTAAGATTTTTTTTTTCATTTTTCCTTGAAAAACAAACGAAGAACTTTATTTATTATTTAATTTTTTATTTTTCAAGTTTTTGAATGATGTTAAAAATAGGTTATTTAATGAATGCCCGCACCCATATGGCATGCAGCCACTGAAACTAAACCAGGATCGTATCTTAAATCCCACCAAGCTAAATTTGGTTCTAAAACCCCCAAATACACAATTATCTATCACAAGTATTTTTTATATTTAAAATTATTTAAAATAGTAAATAGCCTTTGTTTTCCTCCTCCATGCATCTAAAATAGGATAGTTTTCTACCAAAAGAAGCATGATTTGAATATGCTTTAATTGTAATAAGAAGTAAAAAAGCCTTATAGGTCCTGATTTCAATATACATACTTATAGTAAGAAGTTAGCTTTTAAATAACATGATCGTCTTATTTGGAAAGTAAATAGAGGTCACAACAGTTGTCGGTCTCATTCACTAAACTAAGAACTTTTAACCCCTCCTTAAGCAGGAGTTCGGATCCCACCTAGGCCGCTTGCTATGAAAGAAAATGGGTCCACTTAGATGCTAAAAAATAATTCTTATTAATACTAGCTTAAATATTATTCCATTAATACTAAGAAAATGGATCTTTGAGGTAATATCCCTTCATTTTTTACGTGTATATTATTAAGAAAAGTGTGTGCTTACTAAAAATAAAAGGCATATTTATCATTTCTCTCATATAATTAGAGTCACACATGAATTCTTACCTCCGACTCAAGAAGCCACAATATCACGCAACATAGCTGGGGGAATATAAAACGGCCCCTCATTTATTATAGAAAAATATAGAACTTTAGGAAAGAAAGTGAGCTCATCTTAAATACCATAAAATAATTCTAATTAATATCAATTTAAATACTATTAATGCCAAAGATATAAATAACAAAAATATTTGTGCTAAAACCAAACCATGGCAGAGGAATATAAAACATCAGAGTTGGAGGAACAATAGGGGAAGATGAGGAAGAGGGTTCTTAGGGAGCCACTCATACCATGGGAAAGAGGCATTTATGATCGCAAAATATAAATATCATTGCTAAAAACATGTCTTCTAAACATATTAGTTTCTAAATAATTATGTATGAATAAAAATAATATTTTAAAGATGATATATTTTCTAAATAAAAGATATATCCCATGCATTGTAAGGATAATATACTAATTTTAGTTTTAAATTCCAAACCCTATTAAGATATACTAAATGGGTCATATTAGCATTTGGAATGAATTAGATATCTAAAAATATCCATTCAACTACTATCCCTAATTCCTCCATCTCATCATCAATCGAAATAAAATTAGTAAACATACTCATCTTTGTCCTTTAATGTACATGAAATACAAACAGTCTTTTTTTATTTGATTATATTACTTACTCATGTGGACCACAAACTATAGCCTCTAGATATGGAAAACTGAAACCTTGATACTAACTTGATCTAATCGAAGAGAAAAAAGAATTCTCTCAACCCG
Organism: Elaeis guineensis; assembly: GCF_000442705.2. NCBI lineage: Eukaryota > Viridiplantae > Streptophyta > Magnoliopsida > Arecales > Arecaceae > Elaeis > Elaeis guineensis. Next base: position 73,999,997 of record NC_026007.2, on the reverse strand, counting down.
CTTAACTCGAATCTTTCAAAAAAAAAAAGAAAAATATTAAAATATTACAAAAATAGGGTTTATATTTCATGTTCTTTCACTAATAATCCTCTATTTATAATAGTAATAAGGTCCTTACTTGCACAATTTAGATCAAATTCTTTTTCTAGTTCAAATAAGACTAGGTATTCAAAAATAATCATGAAAAAAATTAAAATCTTATAAAAAATAGATTTGACTTCTAAATCAATTTTTTTTTCTGTCGCTTTGTTTAAATTTCCATGAATTAGAAAATACACTCGATCAAATTTATTTTCAAAAAATAAATTTTTGATTTGACTAATTTATTTTAGAGCTCAAATGATGAAATTTTTTTATTTCAATCCTTTAAATGGTTGGCCCTAAGTTATAGATCTCAAAAAATAATTTGATTTAAAAAAATATATATACCATATTGATCAGGTATCATATAACCAAGCTATAATCTTCAAATGTCTGCAATTTAGTTTTTCGATACGACAAATCTTACACTTAATTAAACCGCATCCAGTTTTATTTATTGTAGCCAAAATGGTCTATACTAATTCTGGTGATCCCCTTAGATTATCAACTTGGCAAAGAATCTAGAAAATCCTCTATAATAATAAATGATTAAAATAATGCTCGAAATCTTCATCAAAAATTATGCAAATCTTTTATAACAACGCGTCTCTTTTATCAATTCAATAGATTCTTTCCTCTCGTATTGGACAGATGTTTTTCCATTATTTCCTATTTTATGTTTTGAAAAATGTAATGTCCTTTGTATCTTGATGGCATACAGAATCCTGTAATCTTATTATAAATAAAATGGCCGACCTACATGCTCAATTCTCACGTGAAGATTGCCTGTTATCTTTCAAATTTATCTAAAAGATGCAATCCCCAGCTCTTCATCCTCCGCTCATCAAAACCCTTATGCCCATCTGGTCTCATCGGCTCCCTGCATTGAAAAATCCGATTTTGATGCAGGGAATACGCTCAAAAAGCCATCTTGATGTAAGATTGAGGATTTCTAAGTCTCCGGGCATGATGGAATTGGCTGGGGCTGACGCTTTCAAGAGCAGGAATGGTGTTGAAGGGGGTGGAGTGGGTGAAATCCCAGGGAACCGACCATTGAGGTTCCAATCGAGTATTAATCGAATGGTTCGTTCAGTTTGGACTTCTGAATCATGATTCATTATAGTCTATAATAAATATACAATTTGTTCTCAGCATTTAATTATTTAATTGTGCTTTATTGCGAAATTAATTTCCTAACTATTACAAGTTATACATAATGCATTGCCCGTAGCCTTTTATATTCTCAGTTTTTAATCACCACGAGCCATGCACTGCATTGGATTCTAACTTATGAATTGGTTTCAGCATGCTGTTTTCTTTCTCGTCATTGATTGAGGATCTCTATTTGTATCTGGTCATTTCATGAGGATTTTTTTTTTTTCCTTTCTTGTCTGCTTGGTATCAGAGCAAGTGGTTGGTGGCAGGTGTTTTTGGGCTCATCGTGCTGTGGAAGCATGATGCACCAGCCATGTGGGCTGCGATGGGATCGGTTATAAATGCGTGGCTTTCGGTTAGTTTGAAGTGGATGCTAAATCATCCAAGACCTGACTCTGCTTTGAGATCTGATCCTGGAATGCCATCGTCGCATGCGCAGTCCATCTTCTATTCTGCATTCGTTGCAGTTCTTTCATGTAAGTCGGTGCTAATTGGTAGGATCCATATCATGCAACTTACGTAAAGGGCATGCCTCAAAATTATTGGTTGCTACCACCCCTAGTACCTGCTTGACACCTATATATTTGGTCGAAAGAACTTTTTCCCATCTGTCTTGATGTTGGTTATGCATCTTTCAGTTACATTTTATATATTTACACTTTTCAATTTTTTAAAATATCATATCTTTTTGATTCTTTTGATTATGTTAGATGAATCTGCTCTGATGATGCTATCAGCTTTGTGATGCTTTCTACATGAGATCACCCTTGCTAGGTTGGTCTGGGAAAGCCAATGTCCATTTGTTTAAATGAGCTAAGGAGATAATCTTATGGTCAACATTGTTAGCCAGTCCTTCTGGTGGCATTCCTGTAGTGCTCAAAAGCCTTATATATAACACCACTACTTCCATATAATCTGGGTGGTCTGATCCTCCTTCTCATCACCAAAAAAAAAAAAAAAAAAATGCATTGTTAGCCAGTCAAAATATGAGTTCAATCCAAGAATGGGAAGCATTCTATACATGTTTGGCAATAAACAATATGTCAACTTTTAAGTTGGATGAAATAATTTTTTTAAGGGAATATTATGATTTTGTCGATACCTGTCTGATTCAGTGGTCAGACAATTCTCGGAGGAATGAACTAATGCTGAGACATGCTTACTCTGAAGGAATATGAGGAACATGCTATCACATTGTTTTTCTTTAATACTGAGCATGTTTTAGGATATGCTGCAGTTATTTTGACCTAACAATGCTCCAATGACAATTTCTTAATGAATGAAAATTTTATTGTATGTCTAACAATCTATTCTTATTTATACACGTTTTGTTGGAAGAGCACTGTTATTAGCATGTTGATTATTTCCCTAAATCTAGGATATAATTGCATTATCTTGTCGCTGTGCAGTTGTTTGATTGCCATACAAACCTCAAAATAGAGTATGATGTTTCTTCTATGATTTTGTGTGAAACAGTGGTCAACTGGCTGGGGATAAATTTACTCACTGTAACTGTAGGGATTGTCACCTTGACAACTGCCGGTTATCTTGTAAGAACCATTGCTTAAATCACCATGTTGCATCTATCAGCTGTTATTTAATTCCGTGACTTGTAGATCAGTTCAGAATTTACTTTATTGGTTTCTGAGTCTGTTTTTTTGCAGTTCTGTTGATAAAGAAGGTCAAGTTAGCTTCATAAATGCATACATTCCAGGATGTCTAGTTATCTGCACCAAACTTCGATGTTTTAACTGAATTTTTTGGAATAAACATAATTTGTTTGCCAGTATCTGTTTGTTGCCTGATTTTTTTTTCTTGACTTCCTTAATTTAATAAACATCGGACTACTTGTTTAATTGGCCTATTTACAGAATTCTAGAGAACAAAATAACCAAAAGAACCAAAGTATTGAGCACCAATTTATAAGACAAAAGGGTAATATACAAAATTACACCAACCATCACAATCAGCCATATTAAGGAATTATGGAAAAGGTGATGACAGAAAGATTAAGAAAGATTAAAATTTAGAACCAAAATAAATCTATGCCTTTGTTTTATGCTCTTGCACTGCTGACTAGAGGATTTATAAGGAGAAGAGAAAAACCTAGACATCGTATTTTCAACTCTAAGAAAGCATGTGAAAGAACAAAAGCATAATTTGGTTTGCATAGAGGAGGACTATATGCTTAAAAAGTATTCAGTACGACACACACATCTACGAAGAACTAACAAGTGTTGAAATTAGTTGTAGTGAGATAACTGGAATCTCTTGGTGCACCCTGCTGCAAGAATTAGTTTTAGTCTAAGCCTACATCTCCTAACACTTATAAATGGGCTTACCGTTGATATCTAGGAGGTGACATAGTGTATCTAACTTGCAAATAATGATGTTAATGTGATGATAAATAAAATTGAAAGCTTAGTAATATCAAGGAATGCTTTGATGAACAAGGTCACTATCATCATTGTCATCCTCCAAGCCCCTTTCTGTCAACATGGCGTCAGCTGTGAAGCATAACTCTCATTTGAGAATTTTGAGCCAATTTTCTAACTGTCAACCTGGCGACGGTCCTCATGATGGAATAACCTGCCATCCCGGCATGTTTAAATCTTCTGCACACTTTGTAGGATAAGTGTGTTAAATGACTAAGAAAACCTGGAGAAATCTTAGTTCAATGCTTTCATAGAGATGCAATGCATGTTCAGTGCTAAGAAAGTTGAAAACAAGGCCGAAAGCCAATGACACAAAATTGATGGCTAAAAAATAATTCTCAACATCATTTTTGATAGCTTAGAATCTGTTATTAGAAAATTTAGAGACTTGTGATTTTTGTCTGCCTCTAAATCTTACAAAAGATTTCATCAGGGCCTGTAATTTGTATGGTGCAGAATGTTAGGTGATATGGAAGGTACAAATTTACCTAATAGCCCTGTGCAGCAATTTTCTGACCCTATTTCGAACGTGTTCCTCAAATATTTGTATAAATATTTTAGTCAGAATATTCCTAAGCTAGATAGCTTCCAAATGTCTAGCCAATATCTCATGATACTTCCCTAACGATGTTATTGTTCTCGTTTGTTTTTGCAGTCATGGCTGAGGGTATCCCAACAACTTCACACTGTCGGCCAAGTCCTAGTTGGTGCTGTGGTGGGATCCACCTGCAGTATTACATGGCTCTGGATGTGGCATTCTTTTGTATTGAAAGCATTTATTTCCTCTATATTGGTTCGGATCTTGGTGGTTCTCAGTTCAGTAACATTCTGCATGGCCTTCTTGCTTTATGTAGCTCTGTACTGGCTCAGGGACAAGCAATAAACATCATTAACAAGTGGAAGCGTTAGATACCAAGCGAGCCATCGTTTTGTTCTGAAAAGCATTCTAGTACATGTGAAAAATAGTTTCGCATAATCAAGCGTGGAGCAACAATCATTACAATTTCCTGAGAGTGGTAAAAGATCAGACTTGAAACCTTGGCGATTGCTGTCTGGAATGCCTTGGAGTGCAGGTAACTTCTGCAGTAACAGCAGACTAAGTTGGTATGATCCTCTGCTGTCTCTACCTGTTTGTCATGGCAATTGAGAGGAAAGTTTGAGCCGAGGCATCCAATAAGCATCAGCAACGATTTACTCAACTCAGGTTGCAGTCCGGAAAAATTGTATAAAGACTTCTAATCTCACAAGTTGTACCATAGTACCATTCAAGATTTGTGTACTGTGATTTCCTTTTTGATTGCCTTACTGGAGAGATGTGATGTTAATATATTACACATCATGTTGCAGAAATGTGCTACAATATAAGCATCTTCTTTCCTTTTCTATTGCCAAATTGCTGTCAGATTGACCTTGGTGTAGAGCAAACGAAATTGACGACAGGGCGGGCTTGACTGGAATTCTTTGTTGATGGGAGATCATTAAGTAGTAATGATGCTAGAAAAGTCTCGCATTTCTTTGTAAAAATTGAATTAATTCCTTGTTTATAATTTTATTTGGTGAAATCCTTGCAAGTAAATTTTACCGAAAGTTATCTAGAGCTTCAATACAGGCTTCCAATATCAAGCATCAAAGGCATGCTTGAATGGACCATCAGCTATTGGAATGGCTAAGAGATATCATCCTCTTTAAAAAGTTATGATCAACCTTAAGCTAGCTAATAATCATGTAAATCATAATTTATTTTTTTTATTTTTATTATTTTATTTTATTTTATTTTATTTTATTTTATTTTTTTTGTGTGTGTCTGTTAATGCTGCAAAGTTTATAAAGTGGGGTGCTTCTACAACCCAAGTACGTAAGGCCTGGAAGCAGGTACCGTAAACAAGTTATAAGTGTCTTCTAAATACCCTTGGAAACATCAAATAAAATAAGGATAGCTGTTGAGAATGCTGGATTTGTCATTCAAGAACTAGTTTTTACTTTTATTTTCTTTTTTTTTTTGAACTAGGATAATAGGACAGGAGAAAGCTTGGCTGAAAATATGGCAAGGCATGAATTTTTAGGTCATTGGTATCCAACCTCTAACAACTTTGCCAACTACATTAATTTACAGCCTCTTGTCGGTGATGGTGTTGTATTCACGATGGTCAGACAACAGAGAACTCAATGGGGACGAACAGGTTCCATGGCTCCAGATATGCCCCCACAAAAGATATTACCTGTGCAGTGTAGCTAGAGGACCAGGCCAATTGTATTTTGTCCAGATGTTCCCCAATGTAACTTATACCACAATATCACGCAGAAGCAGTAATCCTTCACTTTATAACCTTATCCTCATCCACAGGGAGGCATTATCAGTTATACACCAAGAGGTCATCGCTGTAAATACAAATATAAAACCCAAGTTTTCACAACTCAGTACCTCTGTCACAGTCTCCTGTTTCGTGTTGAAACAGGAGATTCAATCCAAGGAGTTGCAACAGGACAAACAATGCACAAGCCCACTTCTCAATATGTTCTCCCATAAAATTATTATTTACTTGAGCGGCAAAAGATTGCACTTAACAAGAGCAAGCAATAACTCGAACTGGTCCATTCGGGTTATACAGAAGGGGGAAAACAAAAAGGCTCAAGGCTGCCATATGTAATGGGAGCTACCTCATATATCTTGTACGGCTTTAACTGGCTCTGTAATTATTCCTGTTAGGAGAAAAGATATGAATTGCTTCAGGAAGGTGACTATTGGAATTTAGCTGTCTTCAGCGTTCATGGCTGTCTATGGTATTGCCTTCAGGGAGAGAAGGGTTGGATACTGGAAGATAGGACCATGCAATGGCTGCAGCACTAAGGGTAACAGCAAGACCAATTGAACCCCAAATCCATTTCTGCCTGCTCTTCTGCTTATGCCGCTGTTGCCGTGCCATTTCTGCAATGCAGCAGATATTAGACATATACAATGAATCCATATCTCTTCATTTTCTGATGGTTTGAAGAATCAGTCATATGCAGTTCTCAAACTATTCAGAAAAATATTGCATGACATTTGCAGATAAAGATTGATCAAATTAGCCAAAGAATTCAGGAAATATGTCACATAAAAATTGGCATATTCGAAGCTTATGGAGGGAAAAAATTATAAAGAAAAAAAGTTTCAATGGCATCGATAAGTATGCCATCTGCTCGCAAACAATTTAATGTAGGCTGTCTGAGTTCATTTAGAGTAATAAAACAAATATAAATTTATTAAGCAGAACAAGCATTCTTTTTAATATTCACAAGACCAGATAAATCAAGGAAAATTGCACAGGCTGCTCGCAACAATTTCAGCAAAAGTCTGCTATTTGCTTTAGTTAATTGAGGTTTGCAAGTAATTCAGGCAGATAGTCAAACAAACATAGTATCTCATGAGTTGTACTAATGATGCAGATAAGTTGAAGTGGACCAAGTTACAGCCATTGGGTCAGAAAAGTGGAGAATGCACAGGCAGCACAATATCAAACTTTCACTAAGAATGTCAAGTAAGTGTTTATAATCCAAAATTATTTCGTGAGATGATTATGTCAATTAAAAGTCATTTGAGTTAAAATAAATATGCAGAAAGCAAATTGTCCGAGCCCAAGCAGGTCCACAGATGGTAATCGTACATAGAAGGCTCCTGCAGTTCTAAGGTTCAACATTTCTTTTTTGTATGGTGCATTTTAATAGCAACTACTGAAGCAGCTGTTCTGGGGTTCAACACCAAAATTTACGAGTATCCTATGGGGTTTGGATCGGTAACAAAAACAAAGGAACTTCACTGTTGTCATTTACCCAAAAATGATGGATGTGAGATCCTCTGTACAGCTGCCATCAGATGCCAGTACCTGAAATGAATATTACCTTCTAGACACCTGTCAATTTATTTCTAGGTTTCTATTCTTCTACCTTTTTTCCTTTTTTGGGGGAGGGGGATAGAAAATAATTCACAAATTATGTTCTTAAACAAAGAAATTTTTTGAAAGAACTGATTCCCTCTCCACTATATTTTTAATATAAAGAACTTGGGAATCAACTCCAATTCCTCTCTCAGTGCTGTAAAGCAATATATCCATAAGCCTGCATTGATATTTAAAAATCCTTCCGCACCTGAAATTGCAGTCTGAAATCTCATAAACTTGTCATCCAACCAAGGACATTATCTTTTCCATTGCAGCTTTTTAAAATTCATCATGATTCTTTACAAGGTAAATGCAGGTTTATCCTTCATTTGTCCATTCCAATCAGACACCATATATAACTTCCAATTGGCTTTCCATTGCATATTAGTCTACCACTTCAACTTTTGAATGAACCATCTTCTACATTTAGCATTCCAATGCACAAAACATTACAAACCCTATATCATAATATTTTCCCCTTGTATCTCATCCTTTCGCCCTTTTCCTGTATGACTTTTTTATGTCTAAAATGAAGGCAACTTACAAAATGTAATGTTGCCCTAAAAGCAATTATTGTACAGAGAGAGGATTGGTCAGAACAGATCACAAGCAGGATCTAAGTAACACAAAACAAACTTCTAGGGGCCCATTGAAGACTCTTAGAGACATCATTCAAAAGTTATACAAGTAAACTACAGTAACCTGTGCCCAGAGTGGCAGATGTGTGCGAAGCCTGCAAATAGCAATTCTTTATCAATGATATTAATTTGGTCCACGCTAATTTTACATTTTTTTTAAAAAAAAAGGTTGCTAGGTCTCATCTTGTTTTAAATTAGAATTTTTCAAGATGCCTAAAGTACATGATAATGGATGGTGACAATTGAATGCATGGAATAAAAAAGATCCCAGTGTCTTCAAGGCCAAGGCTTTTTATTATTTCTCAACAAGAAAAACAGACTTATTTGATCTTTTTGTCCAAGTTCAGGAGGCCTATGTAGTCCAGGTCCATTCTGTTGCTGTCCAGCAGCATCTAAATTGCTACTGTCCAAGAAGGGGAAAAAGGAATCAAGAGGAACATTCTTCTCTGTATGTCATTCTGCATGTATAACACAAAAGATCATGTTCAAGTTCAGAAATGTTACAGTATAAAACTACCAGACATGCAATGTAAGCTTATCCAAAAGGCAACCATGAGAAAATCAAGTAATCTTTGAACAACAGACTATAAGACTGTAGATTCCAACGTCTATTGATAAGCCTATAACTGATGCAGAAAAAACAGCAGTTCATTGCTTGGAGTTAAATATCACTAGAAGAGGAGACAAGAAAACAGCACAAGTTTAGCATGCTTACCAACAGCTTCTTGGTTTCTTTGAGACATTTCCCTGTTTGCAGCTTCATAATAATGGAGCCGATCCCATAACCTTGCTATCTCAAAGTTCTTTGCCTCAATCTGAGGTTCCAACTCCAGCTCAACTTCAGCACGGGAACAACCCCTTCCCACAGAAGCAGCCACGAAATGTGCAATAACAATTTGTCGGCACAACTCCTCCGCAGGATCTATACATGATTTTTCATCCTTCTCATCTGTCATGGCTGGGGGGGAGGAAGACTCAATCCCGCAAGTGAGAGGTGTTGGCTCAGCATCTGCCATTGACTTTGCAAGTTCTCCAGCGCTTCTTCTGCCTGCTTCCTCCTCTCGATTTCCATCAATAAATTAAGTCTCATCTCACGCAGTTCATTTTCCACATTTTGATATGAAGACTGTGAGGCACCTCACTAGAAATCTCTACGGTATGGAAAGAATACAAGTGAGCCTAACTTGCCACCTTTGAGAAGAGTGTATATCATGATTCCATACAGATCAAAGCAAGATCGAAGATGCAGTGTGGCCTTATAACTATATAAAGTGCTCTAGCATGTAAAATGGAAAAAAATCCACCATCATTGCTTTAGAAAACTTGACTAAATGCTCGAATGGTTAACTCAAGGTGTGCTGCTAAACAAACAGCATACAGTGCATTAAGTCTGTCACATCTTCTCAAGAAAGGGTTATTTGTCAGTAAAGAGGTAAATGCTAGGATTGCCTATCTAACATCCTATTTATAGATGTGATGAAGATGTTAAGATAGCCTCTCTGATATGCATTAAGAGATTATAGGTCAATAAAAAGGTTCATTTTTTGGATCCAGATAAGCTAACAAATACCAATGGGAGAGTAATCTCGCGGATCCAAATTCAGCCATATCCAAGCAAAACATAAAATTACTTTAATGTTACAGAAAAACAACTCTTTCTAGTCTCTCCATTTCGAAATGATGAAGTCCTTTCATTTTCTCCCCTTTTCCTACTTTAACTTTCTTTATTTTTGTTCACACATAAATCTTCCTCTTAACACCATGGATATAGAGACAGACAACCACCTTACATGTTCCCTCCCTGGTGAGCTGTCTTTGTTTGCATGATCTCCATTGCATGTCAAAACATGATTCACATGTAAAAGCCAGAGCAACTAGAGCTATCTTTCAGGTTCTCAAAATGGATAATACCGGTATCAATCAGAGTTTTTTATTCAGCACTATAAAAGGGCTGTTAAATTAAACCAATCTTGCATGAAATATCATACTAACATGCAAAGCATTTTCCATATTCGATTAGGGAAACATATACGACTCATCAAAAGAGTATGAAAACACAGAAAATGAAAAGCGGATAGACCAAAATTAAACACCTCAAACAAGATAAAAGTTGGAAGAGAAGGGTACCTTCAAAGGCATCAAAATACTCCCCTAGAGGTGTGCTTGGCTTCCACCGCTCACAAAGCTCCATATTACTAGTTGTGCTCAACGAGTCTTGCAGATCAAAGAAATCATCATTCTCCCCATCTTTTTCTGGATCAAAGACAACAGGCTTTGCCACTTCTGTAGCTGCAACAGGTCCATCACTCAACCAAGCATCTTGAAACTTCTTGTGATGTTCAATAGATAAGGATGCACCTTGAGTTCCATTTGCATCCACAGCCTTGTGTTCCCTTTCAAGCTTCTTATCATGAAAGCCATTCGCAGTCTCTTCAACACCCTTTCCATTCACCATGTCGACCTTCTTCTCCACTTCAGCCGGTGGCGGCGGCTGGGACGTAGCGACATCATTCTGGGAGAAGCTCTTGAGAAGGCGGGGGCCGCGCCTCTTGTGGTTGATGATGTAAGGTGATGGTGGGAAAGAAGACGGCGAGTCAGGAAGTGGAGTATTCTCCGGGGTCGCATAGAGTGCGGGCGAAGCAATAGGACAACGGATGTTCTTCTTTCCAGAGGGGCTCGGAGGCGCTTTCTCCACCTTCACCGGCGCCAGGGGAGGCCTCAGGGCGGGGTTCCGAGACGGACTGGGCTCCAAAAGCCTATCCAAGACGATCGCCGTGAAGGTCGGCATGGCTACCAAAAATTACAGAGACGAAGCCTCTTAAAACAGAGTAAAGATCGAATCTTTCCAAACATCTAAGACCACCTTCACAAAGATTCGATCAGGAACAACCAGTTTACGAGAACCTTGTTGAGGATAACCGAATCCTCTATCTAATAATACCAAATCACAGGCGACCAGAAGCTATGTTTAATCAATTTTTTGAGCGTTTCTTCTATTCTATAGAAATCCAGACCAGGAGGCTTCTTCCTCCTGATGAAACCCTAAGTCAGAAAGTACTTCGATCAAGGCTATCCAATTATGAGCTCGGAATCCTAATGATCCAGGTAGACCAGGTCGGATGTGAGGGGAATTGGATTGCAAGACGCCCCAGAATCGAAACCCCGACTGATTCTCAACCCTTGAGTTGGAAATTTCGGTCCCAAAAAAGAGTAGAAAAGGAAGAAATCTTCGAAGATCTACCCCGATGACATCTCGAAACCCTAGCTGGTTCTTCTTCTCAAATCGATTTATTGTCCGTGAAAGGATAGATGACACTGAGGCTTTTAAAAAACAAAACCCACAAGCTAGGACCCAAACGATTCACCGCGTGGGCAATGCGAAACTCAGCTGCTTAACGGGCACCCAGTCATCCGCTCACCCTCCGGAGCACCTGGTGGGGCCCACGATAAGGTGATTTGGTGCGGCGGTGGGTGGTTCCGGAGGTCGGTCTTTGAACGTCTCTTACCATATATCCCCCAAGAGTCTTGGACAGAAGGACAACGGCCATCCCGCAAACAGCGAACGCTGGTCGTGGCCTGGTAGATATTCGATGCGCTGTAAAAGGTGACCCGGAAAATAAATGGTTTAATATTATGTTTTGTGCCTTGCAGAACGGCTCAATAGCTTGTGACCCGAGAGCAGCCACGTTTTCCTCCTTGCAGGCCACGATTAACGAGGAATCCGTGGCACCATCTTATCCGTCCGATGGTCTAATCACTATAACAGATTTGTCGGGTCAAGCCGGGTAGCCAAGCTGCCCCACTGTCGGATCGCGTTAGGTCATAAAATTCTAAAATAAGGTAAATTAAATGATGATCTAGACCGTGCTTTAAGCCCGCGGAACTCTTTTGGAATATTTCGTCTTTGCTCAGCTAGGATCGAAGATAGACCGACACGGGGTCAAAGCCTAGTTCATATCTACCAAGAAGACTCGATGTTGGATTCGAATAATTGTTTTGGGAAGCTGCAATAAATTAAAAAATAATTTTGAAGTTCTTATCCAGCCAAGCAGCATCGAGATAGGTCATAAATCTTTCTTATCAAGAGGAATAGTATAGAAACGTTCTCTTATTTCTATTTTTATTTGTAAGAAGGAAATGTGGAAATATTTACAGAAAAGCTTAATAGGTTCTACAAATAGAAATAGGGATATCTGGCTATTTTAACTTGCCCTGGGATTTCTGATTCTATTCTCTATTGTTCTTTAAGAATTCTTTCTTATTGCTTTTTCTTCCATCTTACTATTCTATTATTGGTAAATCTTCTGTGTTGGGAAGAGAAATCACCATGTGCACTATATAATCC